>NC_134353.1:814819602-815084602 GCF_048569485.1 Anomaloglossus baeobatrachus | reverse complement strand
TTTCTTGATAGCGTGTTTGTACAGTTTGTGCAGTTTACGGGCATCAAATTCAGTAAACTTGGATACAAAAATCCACAAGTTTCTAAGGAGAAATGAAAGCAAGTCAATTAAAGTGGAAGAATACCATCAAAAAAGAATTAGGTGGCGTATTCTATATAACTGCCATAACTCAACACAGTAGCATTGGGAGAAAAATGCTGCTTAAGTTAGAGATTTCGTCAATATCTGCCATTCTTACACAACTTGTGTTGTGGCAGCTATTTTTGTAAAACTTGCACGTCATTTTTGTATTAGCTAAAAAAAAAAAACCCGACCTGATAACAAACCGCGACGTTTGGCTGTCATAACTAATACATTTCCATTGTGGGTGGAATTACTCTTTTGTTCAGGACTGCACCACTTTCACACTTCCTGACTGGACATTTTGGGGGTCTTATCCTACATGAGCATATAGTGGCTCTAACATTTTTACTTACTGGATATTTAAATAATTTTTACCTTTTTTTCACAATACACAGGGCTTCTTATATGATTTTTATTCCTTGTTGATATCAGGGAAAAATGTACAGAAATAAAGGAAATGCATATCTATATTTCACAATAGTTTTTTATGACCACAAAGGTCTGCTAAAACCTATTTTAACTTGCGCTCTCTTTTCATAGTACTAGCAATAAGTCTTTTTTTAAAGACTTTTTCTTAATTTTTATTTTTCATTTATCTCACACACACTATTCCTCCATTAAGTCTTGAAGTCTTTGCTGGAGAGGAGCATTTTAACTTCATATATATTCTTTTTATCATGGATTTCCCCTGTAACTGGGGTAATATATTAGCCCCAGTTACAGAGTAAATTCAGCATAAGTTCCTGCCTGCATTACAAAGCTGTTTGCGTCTTCTGGGACTCAGAAACCCATACTTCGCCCCTAGTTCAGCAATTAAGAAAGGCAGAGATAGCGTTGGACCATCTCTGCCTTCTCTTTGGGGTGTTTGGTAGTTCCCTGCTGCAATACCTGCACAATGTCACAAAAGCAGCTTATTCTGCAATGACATCTACGAATGTTAATACACAGTACAGTGCAGACTACCCAGATGTTTAAAGATTATCCAGAACTGGTTAAGGTGGACATGGATGTGTATAATTATTGGGCAAACAATGGAATGAGATATCAAGGACAGGAAGTTGGGAGCAGGAAAAGCTTAAGAAAAAGTAAGCGGTTTAGTCCAGTCTTTCATGTTAAAAATTTGTCACAATGTCAAATATCAGATTACAACACTGAAAATATGGGCAAACAAAGCAATATAATTGCCACCACTATCGCTGTGTGTTCTATAAGAGTAACGGGAGGCAAAAGTTATTCACTCACTTCCTCCACTGTTTTATTTGTTCCGGATTTGCATATTCTTTTAAGCATTCGGTAATGTGATCCCCGATCTTAATCAAACACTGCCGGGTGTGCTCAAGCTGCTCACGCTCAGAGAGGCCTTTTTCTGGCCGATCCAACTGTTTTAATGCCGCCTTTACAGGTCTCATTCTCTCTTTACACTGTAAGACAATGACGTTCGTTACGATAGAGATATCAAAAAACAAAATAATTGTTCAAGAAGAAAATCATCAATAACCCGAGAAACAGTTTATCATTTGTCCATTAAATACTAAAATAGAATAAATGGCATACCCCAGACATGACTACTATCCTACCAAGTCAGTGGCAACACATTGCGCTTGACAAATATGCAAAAGCATGGAGCGGTCTACCTAAAGGTGGAATTTAAGAGTCTGTTACAGCTTTTCTTCACTCACCACACGCTTATGGATGTCAGGATAAAACCCATATGTATGGCGTTAGGGGAAAACTGTATACTGGTTTACCAATAAACATTTTTTTAATGGTAAATCAGCCTAAGGTAGTTGGTACATGCAAATCAGCTGAAAAACAGTGCCAAACCTATATTTTTCTGTTCAAAAAAAGAGAATTTTGTTACTTACCGTAAATTCTTTTTCTTATAGTTCCGTATTGGGAGACCCAGACCATGGGTGTTTAGCTTCTGCCTCCGGAGGACACACAAAGTACTACACTTAAAAGTGTAGCTCCTCCCTCTGAGCTTATACACCCCCTGGTAGCCAGTCCTAGCCAGTTTAGTGCAAAAGCTGAAGGAGAATAGCCACCCACAAGTAGAACCGAGTAAGAACCGGAACAACCGGAGACTCTGTCCACGACAACAGCCGGTGATAACACACGGAACAAGAAAATTGCCAACAGGCAACAGGGAGGGAGCTGGGTCTCCCAATACGGAACTATAAGAAAAAAGGGAATTTTGTTTACTTACCGTAAATTCCTTTTCTTCTAGCTCCTATTGGGAGACCCAGACAATTGGGTGTATAGCTTCTGCCTCTGGAGGCCACACAAAGTATTACACTTTAAAAAGTGTAACCCCTCCCCTCTGCCTATACACCCTCCCGTGGATCACGGGCTCCTCAGTTTTGGTGTAAAAGCAGGAAGGAGAAAACTTATAAATTGGTCTAGGGTAAATTCAATCCGAAGGATGTTCGGAGAACTGAACCATGAACCAAAAGAACAATTCAACATGAACAACATGTGTACACAAAAGAACAACCAGCCCGAAGGGAACAGGGGCGGGTGCTGGGTCTCCCAATAGGAGCTAGAAGAAAAGGAATTTACGGTAAGTAAACAAAATTCCCTTTTTCTTTGTCGCTCCATTGGGAGACCCAGACAATTGGGACGTCCAAAAGCAGTCCCTGGGTGGGTAAAAGAATACCTCAATAACAAGAGCCGAAACGGCCCTCCTCTTACAGGTGGGCAACCGCCGCCTGAAGGACTCGCCTACCTAGACTGGCGTCTGCCGAAGCATAGGTATGCACTTGATAGTGTTTCGTGAAAGTGTGCAGACTAGACCACGTCGCTGCCTGACACACCTGCTGAGCCGTAGCCCGGTGCCGCAATGCCCAGGACGCACCCACGGCTCTGGTAGAATGGGCTTTCAGCCCTGAAGGAAGCGGAAGCCCAGAAGAACGGTAGGCTTCGAGAATCGGTTCCTTGATCCACTGAGCCAAGGTTGACTTGGAAGCCTGCGAACCCTTACGCTGGCCAGCGACAAGGACAAAGAGCGCATCTGAACGACGCAGGGGCACCGTGCGAGACACGTAGAGCCGGAGTGCTCTCACCAGATCCAAAGAGTGCAAATCCTTTTCACATTGGTGAATTGGATTAGGGCAAAATGAAGGTAAGGAGATATCCTGATTGAGATGAAAAGTAGATACCACCTTAGGGAGAAATTCCGGAACCGGACGCAGAACCACCTTATCCTGGTGAAACACCAGGAAGGGGGCTTTGCATGATAGCGCTGCAAGCTCAGACACTCTCCGGAGTGATGTAATTGCCACTAGAAAGGCCACCTTTTGCGAAAGACGTGATAAAGAGACATCCCGCAGCGGCTCGAAAGGTGGTTTCTGAAGAGCCGTTAGCACCCTGTTAAGATCCCAGGGCTCCAGCGGACGCTTGTAAGGTGGGACTATGTGGCAAGCGCCCACGGCTGACCCACCGTGAGATGCCACAGATCCGGGTACCACGCCCGCCTCGGCCAGTCTGGAGCGACGAGAATGGCGCGACGGCAGTCGGACCTGATCTTGCGTAACACTCTGGGCAGCATCGCCAGAGGAGGAAACACATAAGGCAGTCGGAACTGCGACCAGTCCTGAACTAACGCGTCCGCCGCCAGAGCTCTGTGATCCTGAGACCGTGCCATGAATGCCGGGACTTTGTTGTTGTGCCGTGACGCCATGAGATCGACGTCCGGCGTTCCCCAGCGGCGACAGATCTCTCGAAACACTTCTGGGTGCAGAGACCATTCCCCCGCATCCATGCCCTGACGACTGAGAAAATCTGCTTCCCAGTTTTCTACGCCCGGGATGTGAACTGCGGAGATGGTGGAGGCTGTGGCTTCCACCCACTGCAGAATCCGCCGGACTTCCTGGAAGGCTTGACGACTGCGAGTGCCGCCTTGGTGGTTGATGTATGCGACGGCAGTGGCGTTGTCCGACTGGATACGGATCTGCCTGCCCTCCAGCCACCGCTGAAAAGCCAATAGGGCTAGATACACTGCCCTGATTTCCAGAACATTGATCTGAAGGGAAGACTCCATCGGAGTCCAGGTTCCCTGAGCCCTGTGGTGGAGAAAAACCGCTCCCCACCCTGACAGGCTTGCGTCCGTGGTGACCACGGCCCAGGTTGGGGGTAGGAAGGATTTTCCCTGCGATAGAGAATTGGGAAGGAGCCACCACTGAAGTGACGTCTTGGTTGCAAGGGAAAGAGAGACGTTCCTGTCGAGGCAAGCCGACCTCCTGTCCCATTTGCGGAGAATGTCCCATTGGAGCTGCCGTAGATGGAATTGCGCGAACGGCACTGCCTCCATCGCTGCCACCATCTTCCCCAGGAAGTGCATGAGGCGCCGTAAGAGGTGTGACTGACTCCGAAGAAGTGATTGCACCCCTGCCTGCAGAGAAAGCTGTTTGTCTCGCGGTAGCTTGACTACCGCTGACTGTGTATGAAACTCCATCCCGAGGTAAGTCAGTGATTGGGTCGGTGTCAACTTGGATTTTGGGAAGTTGATGATCCACCCGAACTGCTGGAGAGTCGTCAGAGCGACTGTAAGGCTGTGTTGACACGCCACCCGAGAAGGGGCCCTGACTAGGAGATCGTCTAGGTAGGGAATCACCGAGTGGCCCTGAGAGTGTAGGACCGCCACGACGGATGCCATGACTTTGGTGAAAACCCGTGGGGCTGTCGCCAGGCCGAAAGGCAATGCCACGAACTGAAGGTGTTCGTCCCTGATGGCGAAACGCAAGAAGCGTTGATGTTCGGGTGCGATCGGCACGTGGAGATAAGCATCTTTGATGTCGATCGATGCTAGGAAGTCTCCTTGTGACATCGAGGCGATGACCGAGCGGAGAGATTCCATCCGAAACCGTCTGGTTCTCACGTGTCTGTTGAGCAGTTTGAGGTCCAGAACGGGACGGAATGATCCGTCCTTTTTTGGCACCACGAACAAGTTGGAGTAAAAGCCGCGACCACGTTCCTGAAGGGGAACGGGGTTCACAACTCCTTCTGTCTTCAGAGCGTCCACCGCCTGAAAAAGTGCGTCGACCTGAGCGGGGGGCGGAGAGGTTCTGAAGAAACGAGCCGCAGGACGGGAGCTGAACTCTATCCTGTAACCGTGAGACAGAATGTCTCTCACCCATCGGTCTTGAACATGTGGCCACCAGGCGTCGCCAAAGCGGGAGAGCCTGCCACCGACCGAGGATGCGGTTAGGGGATGCCGAGAGTCATGAGGAGGCCACCTTGGAGGCAGTACCTCCTGCGGCCTTTTGGGGGCGTGACTTGGACCGCCACGCATAGGAGTTCCTCTGGCCTTTCTCCTGCCTGCTGGACGAAGAGGATTGGGGCTTGGCGGAGGGACGAAAGGACCGAAACCTCGATTGTATTTTCCGTTGTTGAGGTCTCTTAGGTCTGGACTGGGGTAAGGATGAGTCCTTTCCCTTGGATTCCTTAATAATCTCATCCAGTCGTTCGCCAAACAAGTGTTCGCCAGCAAACGGCAAACCGGTTAAGAACCTCTTGGAGGCCGAGTCTGCCTTCCATTCGCGCAGCCACATGGCCCTGCGGACTGCCACAGAGTTAGCGGATGCTACAGCTGTACGGCTAGCAGAGTCCAGGACTGCGTTCATGGCGTAGGATGAAAAGGCTGACGCCTAAGAGGTCAAAGACGCAACTTGCGGAGCAGAATTACGTGTGACAGCATTAATCTTAGACAAGCAGCGATAGCTTGGAGTGCCCACACGGCTGCAAAGGCCGGGGCAAAAGACGCGCCCGTGGCCTCATAGATGGACTTTACCAGGAGCTCTATCTGCAGCGGGGAAGGGGTAACGCGTGTCAGTGAGGCGCTTAGTAAAGCGCCTGTCCGGAACCGCTCTGGGCTTCTGGACAGAGTCTCTGAAGTTAGAGTGATCGAAGAACGCACTACGTGTATTGGGGAACCGAAACTGGTGTTTCTCCTGCTGAGACACTGACTCCTCCACAGTAGGAGGCGGGGGAGAGAGATCCAACACCTGGTTGATGGACGAGATAAGATCATTCACTAATGCGTCCCCCTCAGGTGTATCAAGGTTAAGGGCGACGTCAGGGTCAGAACCCTGAGCTGCGACGTCCGCCTCGTCCTCCAGAGAGTCCTCAAGCTGGGAACCCGAGCAGCGTGAAGAAGTCGGGGAAGATTCCCAGCGAGCCCGCTTAGCCCGTCTAGGACTGTGGTCCTGGCAGGAGTCCTCCGCGTGGGACCTAGGGCCCAACCTGGGAGCGCGCTGCGGCTCGGACCGAGAGGGGCCTGGAGGTGACGATCCAACAGGGGCCGGGGCCTGTGTAAGGACCGGTCTGGACTGCAAAACTTCTAGCAGCTTGGCAGACCATTTGTCCAT
The DNA here is from genome assembly GCF_048569485.1 of Anomaloglossus baeobatrachus. Classification (NCBI taxonomy): domain Eukaryota; kingdom Metazoa; phylum Chordata; class Amphibia; order Anura; family Aromobatidae; genus Anomaloglossus; species Anomaloglossus baeobatrachus. The sequence goes on along the minus strand of NC_134353.1, from coordinate 815,078,114 downwards.
AGACTGAGCCATGGATTGTGAAAGTGACTCAGAGAGTTTCTCAGCAAAAGAGGAGAACTCTGTCCCTGGCGCCTGGACAGGGGGAGCAGGGGGGGTCTACATGAGCCGGGGGGGTCCACTAGTGACCGAGGCTCCGGCTGAGCAAGTGAAACAGGGGTCTAGCTTTGCTCACAGTGAGGGTAGGTGGAACCCGCAGGTAACATAGCCCCACAAGAGGTACAGGCCGCAAAAAACCCCTGTGCCTTAACAGCTTTGCTCCTTGTGGACGACATGCTGTTGTCTCCTAGGAGGATGATCACTGAGGGTATATGGGCAGAAACAGGGTATACAGCCCGACCGAACAGAAATATATATATAAATACGTATCTATTCCGGCACCCTAGGGGGGACCAGCACCGGGTGACCGGTGTGGCTTACCGACCGCTAACAAGCGGAGTGTGTGCCTCCAGATTCCCAGCTTTAGGTCCCCTGGAGCTGCAGAGCTGTTCCGGAGAATCCTCCACCGGCAGAATGCCCAAAAAATGGCTGCCGGAGATCTCAGGGGAGGAGTGGAGCCGTGGGCGGCGCCAGGAAAGTGCGGGAATCTGGGGTCCCCACAGTGATCAGTGAGGGGGGAGGAAACATGCAGGATGCTCCAGCCCTCACATCCGACGTCAGGTCGGCAGTCCCGCCCTTACCCCTGACAGGCAGGCCCGGGGGCGGGATTTTTGCGACTAGGCCGCGATGAAGCCGGGGATTAAATTTGAGACTGCGCCCGACAAGCAGGCACGGTCGGCGCGGAAGTCCGCCGGTCTTCACAATCCAGCAGCTGCCGCAGCGTCCGGGAAGAAGGTGCGCTCCTGCACATTCCCCAATGGGGACACAGAGTACCTTAGAGTTGTAGGGCCCGGTCCCTGAGGTTGAATAGACTCCGGTCCGGCAGATTCCCACAGGGGCTGCGGAGGGAGCACGGTCCCAGCAACTGGATGACCGTTCAGTATCCCACTTCTCCCAGAGCCGCTAAGGGATGGTGAAGGAGACGGCATGAGGCTCCGGCCTTTGTACCCGCAATGGGTACCTCAACCTTAACAACACCGCCGACATAGTGGGGTGAGAAGGGAACATGCCGGGGGCCCCGTGGGGGCCCTCTTTTCTTCCAACCGACATAACTAATATGAGAATGCATGAGTGGATGTGTGCCTCCTTCCACACAAAGCATAAAACTGAGGAGCCCGTGATCCACGGGAGGGTGTATAGGCAGAGGGGAGGGGTTACACTTTTTAAAGTGTAATACTTTGTGTGGCCTCCGGAGGCAGAAGCTATACACCCAATTGTCTGGGTCTCCCAATGGAGCGACAAAGAAAAGAATTTACGGTAAGTAACAAAATTCTCTTTTTCTTTATCGTTCCTTTGGGAGACCCAGACCATGGGATGTTCCAAAGCTGTCCCTGGGTGGGAATAAACAGAAAAAACTAAGAAGTAGGCGGAGCCTAACTTCACAAGTGGGCGACAGCCGCCTGAAGGAGGGAGTCTGCCCAAGCTCGCATCTGCCGAAGCATGAGCATGCACTTGGTAGTGCTTCGAAAAGGTATGCAGGCTAGTCCAAGTGGCAGCCTGACAGACTTGTTGAGCCGTAGCATGGTGCCTAAAAGCCCAAGAGGCACCGACAGCTCTGGTCGAGTGTGCTTTGATCCCCGGCGGGGGAGGCACCTGAGTACTCTGGTAGGCGTCCGAAATGGTCGATCTAATCCAACGGGCCAAGGTCGGCTTAGAAGCAGAGAGACCCTTGCGCCGCCCTGTGGTTAGCACAAAAAGAGAGGTGCACCGCCTAAGCGCAGCGGTGCGAGACACATAAATCCGGAGAGCACGCACCAGATCTAGAGTATGCAGCGCTTTCTCAAAGCGATGAACAGGGGCCGGACAGAAGGAAGGCAAGGAAATATCCTGGTTAAGGTGGAAGGGAGAGACCACCTTAGGAAGAAAGTCCGGGGTCGGACGGAGAACTACCTTGTCTTGGTGAAAAATCAAAAAAGGTGACTCCGAGGAGAGCGCAGCCAAATCAGAGACTCTCCTGAGAGAAGTTATGGCAACTAGAAAGGCCACCTTTTGAGAAAGACGATACAAAGAAACCTCCCTAAGGGGCTCGAAAGGGGGTTTCTGCAATTCCGTGAGGACCAAGTTAAGGTTCCAGGGATCCAAGGGCCGCCGATAAGGCGGAATGATGTGAGACGCACCTTGCATGAAGGTGCGGACCTGAGCCAGCCGGGAGAGACGCCGCTGGAACAGCACTGATAGAGCTGAGACTTGTCCCTTGAGAGAGTTGAGGGACAGTCCTAGCAGACCGGACTGTAAAAAAGACAGAAGGGTCGGCAACGAGAATGGCCAAGGAGAATGGCCGGAAGAGCGACACCAGGACAGGAAAATTTTCCAAGTCCTGTGATAGATCTTGACGGAGGAAGACTTACGGGCCCAAGTCATAGTGGAGATGACTTCAGGAGGAATACCAGAAGCCGTCAAAATCCAGGACTCAAGAGCCACGCCGTCAATTTGAGTGCCGCAGAATTCGGGCGGAAAAACAGACCTTGCGAGAGCAGGTCTGGACGGTCCGGAAGATGCCACGGCATCTCCACGGACAGTTGGAGCAGGTCCGGATACAAAGCTCGCCTGGGCCAGTCCGGTGCAATGAGGATGACTCGACGGCCCTCCATTCTGATCTTGCGCAGGACTCTGGGCAAGAGAGCTAGAGGGGGAAGCACGTAGGACAGACGAAACTGGGACCAGTCTTAAACCAGAGCGTCCGCGTCGAAGGCCTGAGGATCGTGGGAGCGAGCCACGTAAACCGGAACCTTGTTGTGACGGGATGCCAGTAGGTCCACGTCCGGAGTGGCCCACTTGCGGCAGATTGACTGAAACACTGCCGGGTGCAGGGACCACTCGCCACCGTCCACGGATTGACGGCTGAGATAATCTGCCTCCCAGTTTTCTACGCCTGGGATGTGGACTGCGGATATGGTGGACTTGGAGTCCTCCGCCCATTGAAGAATGCGTTGGACCTCCAACATTGCCAGGTGGCTGCGTGTCCCGCCTTGGTGATTGATGTAGGCAGCCGCTGTCGCGTTGTCTGACTGGACTCGAATGTGCCTGCCCGCCAACAGGTGGTGAAAGGCTAGGAGAGCTAGAAGCATAGCTCTGGTTTCCAGCACATTGATTGAAAGGGCTGACTCGGACGGAGTCCAAGTGCCCTGTGCTCTGTGGTGGAGATGTACCGCTCCCCAGCCGGATAGGCTTGCATCCGTGGTTAGAATCACCCAGGACGGAGTCAGGAAGGAGCGCCCTTGGGACAGGGAGAGGGGGTCGAAGCCACCACTGAAGAGAGCTCCTGGTCCGTGGCGACAGAGCCACTAACCTCTGTAAGGAGGAAGGCCGCTTGTCCCAACAGCGGAGAATGTCCAGCTGCAGAGGACGCAGATGGAACTGGGCAAAGGGAACCGCCTCCATGGAGGCCACCATTTGACCCAGCACCTGCATCAGGCGCCTGAGGGAATAACGGCGGGGCCTCAGGAGAGAGCGCACCGCTAACCGGAGAGACTGCTGTTTGATTAAGGGCAACTTCACAAGTGCCAGCAAAGTCTCGAACTGCATCCCTAGGTACGTGAGACTCTGGGTCGGAGTCAGAGTGGATTTGGGAAGATTGACAATCCACCCGAATTGGGCTAGGGTGGCGAGAGTGAGCGAAACACTCCGCTGACAGTCTGCGCTGGATGTACCCTTGACTAGAAGGTCGTCCAGATAAGGAAGCACTGCTAACCCCTGGAGGTGCAGGACCGCAATCACTGCCGCCAAGACCTTGGTGAATACCCGAGGGGCCGTGGGTAACCCGAAGGGGAGAGCCACGAATTGGAAATGATCCTCTCCTATCACAAAACGTAACCAACGCTGATGTGACACTGCGATTGGCACATGTAGATAGGCATCTCTGATGTCGATGGACGCCAGGAACTCCCCTTGGGTCATAGAGGCAATGACTGATCGCAGAGACTCCATGCGAAAATGCCGCACCCGGACATGCTTGTTGAGAAGCTTGAGATCCAGGATGGGCCGGAAGGTACCGTCCTTTTTTGGAACTAGGAAGAGATTTGAGTAAAAACCTCTGAACCGTTCCTGAGCGGGAACTGGGACAATCACTCCGTTTGCCTGCAAGGACGCCACAGCCTGCGAGAAGGCGGCGGCCTTGGAGCAGGGGGGAGTAGAGAGAAAAAAATCTGTTTGGAGGGCTGGAAGAGAATTCTATCCTGTAGCCGTGAGATATGATGTCTCTCACCCACTGATCGGAGACTTGCTTTAATCAAGCGTCGCCAAAAGTGGGAGAGCCTGCCACCGACTAAGGACGTGGCTGGAGCGGGACGAGAGTCATGAGGAAGCTGCCTTAGTGGCAGAACCTCCTGCGGTCTTCTGCGGACGCGCTTTTGGGCACCAGTTGGATTTCTGATCCTTGGCTGAGTTAGCGGACGAGGCGGAAGGCTTAGAGGATGACCAGTTGGAGGAACGAAAGGAACGAAACCTCGATTGATTCCTACCCTGGGCGGGTTTCCTGGTCTTGGTTTGTGGCATGGAAGTACTCTTCCCGCCAGTAGCTTCTTTAATGATTTCATCCAGCTGTTCACCAAACAGCCGTGAACCAGCAAAAGGGAGCCCAGCAAGAAACTTCTTGGAAGAAGCATCTGCCTTCCACTCTCGAAGCCACAAAATCCTGCGGATAACAAGAGAATTAGCTGAAGCCACCGCAGTGCGGTGAGCAGCCTCTAGCATGGCAGACATGGCATAAGATGAAAAAGCTGAAGCCTGAGCAGTTAAGGTAACCATCTCAGGCATAGATTCCTTGGTGAGGGAATGCATCTCCTCTAGAGAAGCAGAGATGGCTTTGAGAGCCCACACTGCTGCAAAAGTCGGGGAAAACGCGGCCCCCGCAGCTTCATACACAGATTTGGCCAGAAGGTCAATCTGACGGTCAGTGGAATCCTTAAGTGAGGTGCCGTCAGCCACCGACAATGGTCCGGGCTGATAGCCTAGACACCGGAGGGTCTACCTTTGGGGAGTGAGACCACTCCTTGACCACCTCAGGTGGAAATGGAAACCGGTCATCAGAACCACGCTTTGGAAAGCGTTTGTCAGGGCAGGCCCTGGGTTTGGTCACAGCGGTCTGAAAACTGGAGTGGTTAAAGAACACACTCTTCACTCTCTTAGGCGAGGTAAACTGATGTTTTTCTGCCAAAGAGAGTTGCACCTCTGACACTGGCGGATTGAGATCCAGCACAGAATTAATAGAAGCAATCAAATCACTAAGATCTGAGTCACCCTCAGAGAAATCGATGGGATACATAGCCTCCGAGCCCCCAGTGAGGGCATCCTCCTCATCTTGAGTCAGCTCTTGAGACAGAGCCGTGGGATGGGGAGGGGGGGGAAACCCTGCGCCTTCTCTTAGAAGGACGGGGTCTGGGATCAGATGATGTATCCTCCGTGAGCTCCGATGGACGGAGGTCAGAGGATAGGAGTCCTCTGTCAAGAGTATTAGAGGCACCCTGTGAGGGGGGCTGATGCATATTCATCAAAGTCCTGGAAAAAAGTCCCATGGACTCAGCAAATGGCTGGGATATGGACCTAGAAAAGGACTCTACCCAGGCCGGGGGTTCAATCACAGGTGCAGCAGCAGCCTGAGAGACCACTGGGGGTGAGACTCCAGGCTGTGGCACCGCCAAGTTAGAGCAGACATCACAATGTGGATAAATGCTCGGCTCAGGCAGCAGGAGCTTACATGCAGTGCATGCAGAATAAAGCTTTGGAGCCTTCCTCCTTGTGTGAGACATGCTGCTGGAGTCGGGGCTCTGCAGAGAATGAACCCCAGGGAGAATATACAGAGGTCCACAACCGGAGACCGGCTGTGGCTTACCAGACCGCTGAGCGCGGTATTGTGTGCCCTCCAGATCCAGAAGCCCGGTCCCCCAGTGCGCAGCACCTCAGCAGAGATGCAGAATGCAGGATGTCCCAGAGCAGAGTGAACTCTGCCTGAGAAATGGCCCCCGGAGCTAAGAGAGGGGGCGGGACTAGGGGCGTTCCTATAAAAGAGCGGGAACTGGAGGGCTATAGAGACTTGCAGGGAAGGAGGGACGCCCCAGCAGTGGGGAGTGTCCCTCCCCTGTGTAGAACGGCCGCCGGGAGGAGCCGAACCTGTCCCTCTGCATGAGTGACATGCGAGGGCAGGAAAATGAAACTAGGCCTCCGGCGAGGCCGACAAGCAGGCACCATCGGCGCGGTTCTCAGGCAAAAGCTAGAGAACCTGCCGGAAAAGTTAAAACAATCACATACAGCATACTCTCCCCTTCCAATAAAGAACCGGGACCCCCAACATAAACGTCTCAGGTACTTAGCTGCTGAGATGCAGGGCCATGTCCCTGGGGATGAGTGCTCCGGTCCAACAGAATCCTCAAGGGGCTGTGGATGGAGACCGGACTCCTGCCAGGCATGGAGACCGTGCTGGCTCCCACTTCAAGCCATAGCCCAGAAGGGATGGTGAAGGAGCGCGGCATGTAAGGCTTCAGCCTTGTAAATCAACCTTAACAACACCGCCGACACAGAGGGGTGAGAAGGGACATGCCGGGAGTCCAGACATGGACCCGCTTTTCTTCAAACTCTTTCCAAAAGTCAAACAAATCAGATGAGAATGCATGTGTGGATGTATGCCTCCTGACACAAAGCAATAAACTGCCTAGGACTGGCTACCAGGGGGTGTATAAGCTCAGAGGGAGGAGCTACACTTTTGAGTGTAGTACTTTGTGTGTCCTCCGGAGGCAGAAGCTAAACACCCATGGTCTGGGTCTCCCAAAGGAACGATAAAGAAATGTTTTTTTCTATTCCCAAACAAAATATTTAAACGAGCGTCAATGAAACATGAAAAGGTGGATATTAATTTGCAGAAACCAAAAGGTGTAAGTCCATAATCAATGTAGCCAATTTCTTATTTAACCACTCACCACACTGAACGTCTTCTGATCCAGTTCTTCTGCCTCCTCAGAAATTGGAATGGGGTCACTGCTGGCAGTAATGTGAACAGGGGTTTCAGCAGAGATATTTTTCTTTGCCTTCTCTTTTTCTGGTTTCACATCATTTTCCTATCAATGAAAAGAAAGTCACAAGTCGTCAATGTTTATCTGTAGCCTGTGGAATAAATGAAGAATCTCTCACCAAGTGCAGAGAATGTGACTGACCTTTTCTTCTTTGATTTCTTTATCTTTTACTAGCTCTTTTGTTTTTGCTTCCTTTTTGTCCTTTTCCTCTTTCTTTTCATCACGATCTTTCTTTTCTTTCTTTACCTCTTTCTTGTTCTCCTTTGTTTCCTTTTTCTCTTCTGGCTCCTTTTTTAAAGGGACTTCTGCCTCTGTCTGTTCTTCACTTTCTCTTTCTGCTTTAGTTTTTTTATTGTTTTTTTTCACAGAAGAGTCTTCTTCCTGCAACAAAAACAAGACTGTCACATTCAGGAAAATGTTTTTTAAAATAGCATAGTGCATTTAATTACGCCCTGAACCGACCGTGGTGTGCTGCTACTGTGAGGGGAAAGACCAGCACTACCATAGTCGCAAACATTTCTGTGAGCATTTACATCCAGTCCCCAACCACCTCGCCGCATCCCACCCGGTGTTCACATAAACCCTATAACCCTTGTGACCTAGGAGACATGGGAAATCTAGAAAAGCTCACAACCATTGTGTTACTGAACGAAGTGGTAAGAGGACAAACATTGCTGGATATCGTCTTCTGATTTATTGAGCTATTCTAACTATACTCTTTCATTCATCTAAGGCAGGGACCACACATACAGATTTTTTTTTAGCCAACAGTGGATCAAGCAAGAAAGAAAAGACATAGCAACAAATTTCCCATGCCCCATCTCAGAAAATGCTATACAGGTAGTATGTATGATGCCAGCGTTGAAGGAGTTCTCCATAACCTGTACAACCCCTTTATAATAAGTAGTCTCCATTGTAAAATAGAAACAACATATACTTCCCTTATGCACGGTCCCTATTCCAGCCATATTGGCGCAGTCTTCTGGTGTATGCACAACATTGGCTGTACAGCTCACATAAAAAAATCAGCAGCTGCTTTTGGGCTGCTGGACTCTAACTTGCCCTTGTCAAAAATCATACAAAGTAAAATAAGCGAGAAGGCCGCAGCTCAATAGCAGCCGGCGATTGTTATGTACCGTGAGCCCTGCAGCCGTCGCATGTATCCCAGGAGAGCAACACATCGCTGGGATGGCTGTGCTGCAGAAGGCGAATATCTGTTATCTATATTTTAATAGGCTTATTTCATTTAATTTGGATCTGTCCAGATTCATGTGGCTTTCCCTAGTGACCATTATCAGCCTCAAACATCACTATTATTGAGTGCTGATTTGGTCAGGTTTTTCATGCTCTTTTGTGACGCCCTGGCAAAACCAGGTAGTCACAAAAGAGTTAATCCTCCTTGTTATCACCTGATCCCACACTGGTACAATTCAACAGACACCCCCCTACCTAAAACAGTAGGGACGCCCACTCAGGGGATATGAAGTGTCTGGGGAGAAAACAGGCAGTAGGAAGTGGAGAGCAGAGCAGACAGGGGTTGGAGCTCCGGGACTGCCGTGGAAGCGTGCAGTGTGAGCCAAGTTCTGGGAGCTGAAGTGAGGAGTAAGCTCAGGGAACTGAAGAGAAAGTGAGCTCTGGGATTGCTGGAACAAGTTGAGCGGTAAGAAGGAACCCGAAGTGGACCGGGACAGGGTAGTGGCCCGCCGGTATTGTGAGCGGGAATCCGGACTAGTGCAGGGATGTGGACTTCCCCCGTTCCAAGCAGAGCAGTTAAAGTGACTTTCAACTGTGTGCAGGAGAGAGGGCTCTGCTCTATTGTACCGTGTGTGGATCCGAGCACCACCCACCCAAGGGCCCACTGACACCGGCAATTTCTGGTTTACTTCATGGACTTGTGTGAAGTTCCTGCGTCATCCTCAGAGTGAGTACACCAGTCCCCTCCGGTCCAATTCTGCGGACGGCGTTCCGCTGTGCTATTCCTGCCACCACCACAACTCCCAACTGGGCCCCGGGACTACACCTCCCCTACCCGTGGAGGGGATACCATCTTGCTGCCCTACACCATCGGTCCCGGGCACTGTCCCCAGAGGCAGCGGCGGTGCCACCATCTCATCACCGCAACCCATGGGTGGAGTCACAGAAAATTTCCCTTGTAAATAAACCCCCTTTTCACTCGTGGGCGACGGACGGCTGCACGAGCCCCGGATCCGGCTGCCACAGCCACCGCCCGGATCCAAGTGCCTCGTGCGGCCCCCCGGGTGTGATCTGTCCCCCACCCACGACACTTTCATATAGTATAATGCGCCTGTTGAATCCAGTGACTGAAGGTTCTCTCGGTGACAAAACATTAAAGGGCATTTACTAAACTTGCCTTGTCGTCCTCTTCCTCCTCATCTTCCTCTTCTTCCTCCTCCTCTTCCTCTGATTTTTCTGAGGTTGGCGATGAGGATTCACTTTTGACTTCTTCAATTTTCACAGGTTTCACTGTTTTACTCTTCTTTGCTCTGGTTTTTCTTCGTTTCGAGCTTCCCTACAATAAAGTTGAGATGTTAGAAAAGCTAAGCTGAAAAATGTAAACAATGAATACAGAATTTATTATTGCTCATAACTTTCTTGCACATAATGTAAATCACTAAACAAAATCCATCTGCAAGGACTTTGTATGTTCTCCCTGTGTTTGTGTGGGTTTCCTCCTGGTTTTCCAGTTTCCTCCCACACTCCAAAGACTTACTGATAGGAAAATTAGATTGTGAGCCCAAATAGGGACAGATGAAGATGTCAGTAACATATCCTACCTCCCTGAAAAGAACACACTGACTTATATATTATTTTTGGCTCCGAAAAATGCACTAGGGCTTAATCTTGGAGAAAAGCGGTTGGGGGCAAGTTTACTGCGCTCTCCCTTCCCCAAAAAAGCAGACACCCCCACCACTACCAAAGGAAACTCTTACTTAGCAGACCCCAGACATTTGCATCACTACCTGCAGGTATACTCTACGCGGTCCTCCTCTGCTTGTAGCCGACACACACACACCGCTGGCACCTGGGACGCAGTGCAGTGGAGCACATGTGGTGGAATGCATCAAGGACCTGTGGAGGAACGCATTGAGGCCTTGCACTGCAGGTCTTCGAGCTCCACTGCACTACGTCTGCTGGCCAGAAGCAATAGGTATCATCTGATGTGCAATTGTGTGCGCAATCTGATGTGCGATTGTGTGCGTAATCTGATGTGTGTGGGTGTGCGTTCCATCGCAGGTCCTTGAGGCGTTCCATTGTACCTCCTCCCGTTCGGTGTCTGTTCAGTATGATTGTGGGGGTCTTCTGTCTTCTTTTTTTGGGGGTGGGACACTGCTTTCTATAATGCGGTATCTTTTTTTTAGCTGCATGGACACTTTATTATAGATCCGCGACTAGGGATTATTTTCAGGTTAGGGCTATAACTCCTACTAGGGCTTATTTTCCAGGAAACACAGTATTAAAATGAAAATGTTCTCAGAACTTCTACCGATTCTTTAGAGAGTTCAGAAATTAAAACTCACTCCTGAAAGCCGTTGTGCTTCTTTTTTAGCCAGGTCCTTGCTCAGCAGTTTAATGAGGTAGTCTGCTCTTGTCTGTAATTGCTTAGCTTGAGGCTTCTTATCTGGATCATCAGGTAATATCTAAAAAAGAAGATAAACAATCATAAAATGAAGGTTAAAGTCACTCATCACAACCAAACCCTTTGGCACTATGGTCAGGAATATAAAACTGACATATGAGTCATTATCAATTTAGCATCTACATGGGAAATAAAATCCTGTGGGAAAACATGGAAAAGTTGCACATCTTTTCATAAATTTGGTGCACCTTTGAGATGTCTATACTACAACCCCCACCATGTCAAAAAAAAAAAAAATCTTACCCTCTTAAGGGTAAATCTAAATTGGTAACTTATATACAGCACAAAATTGGTGTAAACACTGATGAATTCCATCTGGGGATCTCACATCCCCTTTTGTATGGCATAGACATGGTGTATGCACATGGGCACTACTGCTACATTCAAGGTCTATAGAACTGGAATACAGCTACATCTCTTAGTTTGCACATGTGACTCATACTTCATTCATACTGGGGACATGGGCCCCCTATTCTACTGATGGGTGGGACCCTAGTGTGGGAGCTTTCAGTCGACATACATTTATCCCCTATTGATGGGGTCAAGCTTTTATAACCAAGTGGTACTGCAGTTTATTCCACGGATTTGAAGCTGTTAGAAATTAGCTGGAAGATTCTGCACCTTTTCTCATTTCACAAATATACAAGTTTCTCTTACAACTTTAGTAATTTTTATTAATTTTCCTGCACTTTACATTCATTAAACAATTACAATAGCATATTATCGGGAAGGATGGGGGGGGGGATAAGTTTTCAATTGTAGGGATCTAAGCATCTAAAAACAAACAGATGTTTCATGATATGAAGTCTTAAAAACACTATTGGGACAAGAACTACACTGAAAAAAGTTGGTGATTTAGCGCCCATGAAGCCATCAGGAGCTACAAGGTACTGTATCCTGTCAAAGATGCAGGGCCTACCTCCAGGGACCCAGAAGACCAGTGCTGGTAACACCAGAACACTTTATAATCCCTGTTTTTTCCCTTCCCCAACGACTGGTGACAGACTAGGGTTGGACCCAATGGATGGCCACCTAGGGGTGGAGCCGATCCAGTCCATTAGACGACAGGCAGGGAGGAGGGGTCAGACAGTCAGCAAGTGGAAGTGAGAGGAGTCGCACGCAACCGCACTGACACGGGGGAGTGTAGCGGTGACCTGTGGGCCCAGGTGTGTGGTTGCCGGTGGAGTATGGAGAAGTACTCCCAGAACCATAGCACCGACGGCGTACAGAGCCTTAGGGTCAGGTAAACGCTCCAGGCAGACCTGATAAAATGTGCACAGTGAGGGGACCATCCAGGACCTCACTGATCGTAAAGTCCGGGGGCACCAGCAGTGACGGGAGAACCAGGGACCAGAACGGAACATCGACGCTACAGGTTTCAAACTGCCTGCCGTACGGACCAGAGACTGAGAGACAAACAGGAGGAGACCCCCAGATGCTCCAAGCCACGGGGACCCACCAAAAAGACAGGTGCAGGGGAAAGAAGCCACCAGGTCACCACATCGCCACTGGGACTAAGGGGACCAGTGGTGAAGACCAGCCTTCTTCGCGTTGCCAGCAGGGCCGTATTTGCCACTAGGCACCCGTGGTCCCGTGCCTAGGGCGGCACGTTGCGGGGGGCGGCACTTTCTGGCAGCAAGAAAAAAAAAAAATATATATAAATTTTTTTTTTTTTCCGTCCCTAGTAGTGATAATAGTAGATAATAGATAATAGTGAGCTGATTAACCCCGGAAGTTCCATCGTCTTAACTTCCGGGGTCAGAGGCGCGCGGGCGCGACAATCAGCCGACTGCCCCGTGCTGCAGCGTCCAATGCTGCAGACGACACACGCCGCGGAGGAGGACGCGTCTGAAGCTGGAGCCAGCCAGAGCAGGGCGGCGGGCACAGGAGCAGGTAAGGCAGAGGCAGAGCCTAGAATGTATGGGCTCCTTACAGGTTAGTTGATGATCGTGGCGATGCCTCTTTTTGTCCACTATAATCATGCAAGGGGAAGAGAGGCTGAGGCTGGGGGAGGCTGGGAAGAGAGAGAGGCTGGGAAGAGAAAGAGGCGGAGGCTGGGAAGAGAGAGAGGCTTAGGCTGGGGGGAGGCTGTGAAGAGAGTCTGAGGCTGGGGGGAGAGAGGCTGAGGCTGGGGGAGAGGGAGGCTGGGGGGAAAAACGCTGAGGCTGGGGGGAGAGAGAGGCTGAGGCTGGGGGGAGAGAGGCTGAGGCTGGGGGGGGGAGGCTGGGGGGAGAGAGGCTGAGGCTGGGAGGAGAGAGAGGCTGAAGCTGGGGGGGAGGCTGGGGGGAGAGAGAGGCTGGGGGGAGGAAGGCTGAGGCTGGGAGAAGAGAGAGGCTGAAGCTGGGGGGGAGGCTGGGGGGAGAGAGAGGCTGAGAGGAGAGAGGCTGATGCTGGGGGAGAGGGAGGCTGGGGGGAGAGAGAGAGGCTGGGGCTGGGGGGGAGGCTGGGGAGAGAGAGAGGCTGAGGCTGGGGGGGAGGCTGGGAGAGAGAGGCTGAGGCTGGGGGGGAGGCTGGGGAGAGAGAGAGGCTGAGGCTGGGGGGAGGCTGGGGGGGAGAGAGAGGCTGAGAGGCTGAGGCTGGGAGGAGAGAGGCAGATGCTGGGGGAGGCTGGGAGGAGAGAGGCTGATGCTGAGGGAGGCTGATGCTGAGGGAGGCTGATGCTGAGGGAGGCTGGGAGGGGGAGGGTTGGAGGAGGGAAGCTGATGCTGAGGGAGACTTGGAGGAGGGAGGCTGAGGGAGGAGGGAGGCTGATGCTGGGGGAGGCTGGGAGGAGGGAGGCTAATGCTGGGGGAGGCTAGGAGGAGGGAGGCTGATGCTGGGGGAGGCTGAGAGGAGGGAGGCTGATGCTGGGGGAGGTTGGGAGGAGGGAGGCTGATGCTGAGGGAGGTTGGGAGGAGGGAGGCTGATGCTGAGGGAGGTTGGGAGGAGGGAGGCTGATGCTGGGGGAGGCTGATGCTGGGGGAGGCTGGGAGGAGGGAGGCTGATGCTGGGGGAGGCTGGGAGGGGGAGGAGGGAGGCTGATGCTCTGGGAGGCTGATGCTGGGGGAGGCTGGGAGGAGGGAGGCTGATGCTGGGGGAGGCTGGTAGGAGGGAGGCTGATGCTGGGGGAGGCTGGTAGGAGGGAGGCTGATACTGGGGGAAGCTGGGAGCAGGGAGGCTGATGCTGGGGGAGGCTGGGAGGAGAGAGGCTGATGCTGGGGGAGGCTGGGAGGGGGAGGAGGGAGGCTGATGCTCTGGGAGGCTGATGCTGGGGGAGGCTTGGAGGAGGGGGGCTGGGAGGAGGGAGGCTGATGCTGGGGGAGGCTGGTAGGAGGGAGGCTGATGTTGGGGGAGGCTGGGAGGAGGGAGGCTGATGTTGGGGGAGGCTGATGCTGGGGGAGGCTGGGAGGAGGGAGGCTGATGCTGGAGGGAAGCTGGGAGCAGGGAGGCTGATGCTGGGGGAGGTTGGGAGGAGAGAGGCTGATGCTGGAGGAGGCTCATGCGGGGGGACGCTGGGAGGAGAGAGGCTGATGCTGGAGGAGTCTCATGCTGGGGGAGGATGGGAGGAGAGAGGCTGATGCTGGGGTAAGTTGGGAGCAGGGAGGCTGATGCTGAGGGAGGCTGGGGGGAGAGAGGCTGATGCTGGGGTGAGAGAGGCTGATGCTAGGGGAGAGGCTGCTGCTGGAGGCGGGGGGAGAGAGGCTGCTGCTGGGGGAATGGAAGAGAGGGGCCAATGCTAGAGACAGAGGACAAGGGTTGAGGGATAGAGCAATGACAATATCGATGGGGGGGGGGTGTAAGGACTCAGAATAGGAGGGGGGCAGCATTGGGAGCTCATTATGGAGAAGGGGCAGCATGTGTGGGCTCAGTATGGAGTGGAACAATGTAGGGGAGTCAATATCAAGAGTGGGGTAGTGTGTGTGTGTGTGTGTGTGTGGGGGTGTGTGTGTGTGTGTCTCAGCATAAGCGCTAGTGTGGTGGTCTTAGTATGATGAGTGGGGCAGCATGGAGATGTCATTATGGAAAAGAGGAAGGCAGCATTAGGAGCTCATGGAGAGGGGCAGCATGCATGGGACATTGTGAGGAGGGGGCAGCATGCATGGGACATTGTGAGGAGGGGGCAGCATGCATGGGACACTGTCAGGAGGGGGCAGCATGCATGGGACACTGTCAGCAGGGGGCAGCATGCATGGGACACTGTCAGGAGGGGGCAGCATGCATGGGACACTGAGGAGGGGACAGCATGCATGGGACACTGTCAGGAGGGGACAGCATGCATGGGACACTGTCAGGAGGGGGCAGCATGCATGGGACACTGTGAGGAGGGGGCAGCATGCATGGGACATTGTGAGGAGGGGGCAGCATGCATGGGACACTGTGAGGAGGGGGCAGCATGCATGGGACATTGTGAGGAGGGGGCAGCATGCATGGGACACTGTCAGGAGGGGCCAGCATGCATGGGACACTGTGAGGAGGGGGCAGCATGCATGGGACACTGTAAGGAGGGGGCAGCATGCATGGGACACTGTCAGGAGGGGGCAGCATGCATGGGACACTGTCAGGAGGGGGCAGCATGCATGGGACACTGTGAGGAGGGGGCAGCATGCATGGGACACTGTAAGGAGGGGGCAGCATGCATGGGACACTGTCAGGAGGGGGCAGCATGCATGGGACACTGTCAGGAGGGGGCAGCATGCATGGGACACTGAGGAGGGGACAGCATGCATGGGACACTGTCAGGAGGGGGCAGCATGCATGGGACACTTTGAGGAGGGGGCAGCATGCATGGGACATTGTGAGGAGGGGGCAGCATGCATGGGACACTGTAAGGAGGGGGCAGCATGCATGGGACACTGTGAGGAGGGGGCAGCATGCATGGGACACTGTGAGGAGAGGGCAGCATGCATGGGACACTGTGAGGAGGGGGCAGCATGCATGGGACACTGTGAGGAGGGGGCAGCATGCATGGGACACTGTGAGGAGGGGGGCAGCATGCATGGGACACTGTGAGGAGGGGGGCAGCATGCATGGGACACTGTGAGGAGGGGGCAGCATGCATGGGACACTGTGAGGAGGGGGCAGCATGCATGGGACATTGTGAGGAGGGGGCAGCATGCATGGGACATTGTGAGGAGGGGGCAGCATGCATGGGACATTGTGAGGAGGGGGCAGCATGCATGGGACATTGTGAGGAGGGGGCAGCATGCATGGGATATTGTGAGGAGGGGGCAGCATGCATGGGACATTGTGAGGAGGGGGCAGCATGCATGGGACATTGTGAGGAGGGGGCAGCATGCATGCGACATTGTGAGGAGGGGGCAGCATGCATGGGACACTGAGGAGGGGGCAGCATGCATGGGACATTGTGAGGAAGGGGCAGCATGCATGGGACATTGTGAGGAGGGGGCAGCATGCATGGGACATTGTGAGGAGGGGGCAATATGCATGGGACATTGTGAGGAGGGGGCAGCATGCATGGGACATTGTGAGGAGGGGGCAGCATGCATGGGACACTGAGGAGGGGGCAGCATGCATGGGACACTGAGGAGGGGGCAGCATGATGTGAGGTCAATGTGCAGATCATATTTCATAATTGAGGAAGGTGTGGTGGGTATAATTTATAAGGGAGGGCAGTGTGTAGTTTATTAGGGGCAGTGTTATAGTCACAGTATATAAGTGGGGACGGTGTGGTGGGAATATTTTATACTCATGCTATGTTTTGATGTGCCTGTGGTGATCCCCATTGGGGGGGGGGGGTTAGTGCCCTTCGTTTCTCATTGATACTTTTTAAAGTGTTTTACAGAGTAGATCTGCCTTAAACAGATGTCGTGTGCGAAAACTCAGTTTTACGTTGTCACTAAGGGGCGCGACCACTTAAAGTGCCTAGGGCAGCACAAAGGCAAAATACAGCCCTGGTTGCCAGCCATAACAACGCTGTGAGTAAAGAAACCAGTTACACTGCAATCCCTTGTGTGGCCTACCTTCTTTCCGCGCCTAACTCCATCACCTACCCCTCCCTGTGGACTGGCCCTACTTGCGGAGGGCCCAACATCCAGGTTGCCATTAAAACCAGCCCCAGAGAGACTGTGCAGCGGCGGCTCCATCCATATAGCCGCAACACGCAAGTGGCGTCACGACAAAAACTATATCATTCCCATGTACATAACCCCTTTCAAGCCACCCCCAGGGTCACAGAACCGGGCAATGGCCACCCAGTGAACTGCTCCCCATAAATATACAGCCCGTGATACAGTACCCCATAGCCCTGGGGTGAATCAGTGATGCGCACTGAAAAGAAAGAAAATATATGGAACCTAATTGCCAAATAAAAGTCTACCGGCAAAGAAGAGAGGATATCAAATACAAGCCACATTAGAAACAGTTGATTACAATAAGAATAGCCCTAGGCAGACAAAAAGACTGAAAGACTGGAAAAAAAAAATCCGGAGAAAACAATTCTCTAAAAAACAATTATATAAACATCTGGTCCTAGAATAAAAAGTCAAAGAAGATTCCTTAACCATATCAATCAGATAAGTGGGCAGGGAATCATGGGTGCCAGAGAAGACCACACGCGTCACAACTCCCTCTCCAGTTGCCTGATGAGGCTTTACATATCTGAATAATGCAGTGCGCCTCCTCAAGACAAGAGCTTTTTTTGTTAAGACTTAGTCTCAAAAAAGAGAATTTTGTTTACTTACCGTAAATTCTTTTTCTTATAGTTCCGACATGGGAGACCCAGACCATGGGTGTATAGCTTCTGCCTCCGGAGGACACACAAAGTACTACACTAAAAAGTGTAGCTCCTCCCTCCGAGCATATACACCCCCTGGATGACCAAATCTAGCCAGTTTAGTGCAAAAGCTGAAGGAGGACATCCACCCACAAGTAGAGACAGAGCAAAACCCGGAACAACCGGAACCTCTGACTACAACAACAGCCAGTGAAAACACACGGAACAAGAAAACTGCCAACAGGCAACAGGGAGGGTGCTGGGTCTCCCATGTCGGAACTATAAGAAAAAGAATTTACGGTAAGTAAACAAAATTCTCTTTTTCTTCATCGTTCCTTATGGGAGACCCAGACCATGGGACGTCTCAAAGCAGTCCATGGGTGGGAAATAAACAGAAAACTGAGAAGTAGGCAAAACCTAACTTCACAAATGGGCGACAGCCGCCTGAAGGATGCGTCTGCCCAAGCTCGCATCTGCCGAAGCATCAGCATGCACTTGGTAGTGCTTTGAAAAGGTGTGCAGACTAGACCAAGTGGCAGCCTGACAGACCTGCTGAGCCGTAGCCTGGTGCCTGAAAGCCCAAGAGGCACAGACAGCTCTGGTCGAGTGTGCCTTGATCCCCGGCGGGGGAGGCACCTGAGTACTCTGGTAGGCATCGGATATGGCCGACCTAATCCAACGAGCTAGGGTCGGTTTAGAAGCCGAGAGACCCTTGCGCTGACCTGTGGTCAGCACAAAAAGAGAGGTGCACCGCCTAAGAGCGGCGGTGCGTGACACATAGATCCGGAGCGCCCGCACCAGATCTAAAGTATGCAACGCTTTCTCAAAGCGATGAACAGGGGCCGGACAAAAGGAAGGCAATGAAATGTCCTGGTTAAGGTGGAAAGGAGACACCACCTTAGGAAGAAAGTCCGGAGTCGGACGGAGAACTACCTTGTCTTGGTGAAAAACCAAAAAAGGTGACTCCGAAGAGAGCGCGGCCAAATCAGAGACTCTCCTGAGAGAAGTTATGGCCACCAGAAAGACGACTTTCTGTGAAAGTCGAAACAAAGAAACTTCCCTAAGAGGCTCAAAGGGGGCTTTCTGTAAGGCCGTGAGGACCAGATTAAGGTCCCAGGGATCCAAAGGCCGCCGGTAAGGTGGAATGATGTGAGATGCGCCCTGCATGAAGGTGCGCACCTGAGCCAGTCGGGCGATACGCCGCTGAAAGAACACTGACAGAGCCGAGACCTGTCCCTTAAGAGAATTGAGGGATAGTCCTAGCTGCAGACCGGACTGTAGAAAGGACAGGATGGTTGGCAAGGAAAAAGGCCAAGGAGCATGGCCGGAAGAACGACACCAGGACAGGAAAATTCTCCAAGTCCTGTGGTAAATTTTTGCCGAGGAAGACTTCCGAGCCTGAGTCATAGTGGAGATGACTTCGGGAGGAATGCCGGAAGCCGTCAGGATCCAGGACTCAAGAGCCACGCCGTCAATCTGAGAGCCGCAGAATTCTGGCGGAAAAACGGACCTTGAGAGAGAAGGTCTGGGCGGTCCGGAAGACGCCACGGCACCTCTACGGACAGACGGAGCAGGTCTGGGTACCAAGCTCGCCTGGGCCAGTCTGGGGCGATGAGTATGACCCGACGGCCCTCCATTCTGATCTTGCGCAGGACTCTGGGCAAGAGAGCTAGAGGGGGGAAACACGTAAGCCAGACGAAACTGGGACCAATCCTGAACCAGCGCGTCCGCTGCAAAGGCCTGAGGATCGTGGGAGTGAGCCACGTAAACCGGGACCTTGTTGTTGTGCCGGGATGCCATTAGATCCACTTCCGGAGTGCCCCACTTGCGGCAGATCGACCGGAACACTGCCTGATGCAGAGCCCACTCGCCGCTGTCCACGGTTTGACGGCTGAGATAATCTGCCTCCCAGTTTTCCACGCCTGGGATATGGACTGCGGATATGGTGGACTTGGAGTCCTCAGTCCACTGCAGGATGCGTTGAACCTCCAACATTGCCAGGCGGCTGCGAGTCCCGCCCTGGTGATTGATGTAGGCAACTGCTGTCGCGTTGTCTGACTGGACTCGAATGTGCTTGCCCGCCAACAGGTGGTGAAAGGCTACGAGAGCTAGGAGCACAGCTCTGATTTCCAGCACATTGATCGAGAGGGCTGATTCGGACGGAGTCCAAATGCCCTGTGCTCGGTTGTGGAGAAATACTGCTCCCCAGCCAGAAAGACTGGCATCCGTGGTGAGGATCACCCAGGATGGGGTCAGAAAGGGTCGTCCCTGAGACAGAGAGAGAGGCCGAAGCCACCACTGAAGAGAGCTCCTGGCTTGTGGCGACAGAGCCACCAACCTGTGCAAGGAAGAAATCCGCTTGTCCCAACAGCGGAGAATGTCCAGCTGCAGAGGACGCAGATGGAACTGGGCAAAGGGAACCGCTTCCATTGACGCCACCATCTGACCCAGCACCTGCATAAGGTGCCTGATGGAGTGACGGCGGGGCCTCAACAGAGAGCGCACCGCCAGATGGAGGGACTGCTGTTTGACTAAGGGCAGCTTGACAAGTGCCGGCAGTTTCGAATTGCATCCCTAGGTACGTGAGTTTTTGGGTCGGGGTCAGAGTGGACTTGGGCAGATTGACAAGCCACCCGAATTGAACAAGAGTGGCGAGAGTGAGCGAGACAGTGTGCGCTGGATGAAGCCTTGACAAGAAGGTCGTCCAGGTAAGGAATTACTGCCAACCCCTGGAGGTGCAGGACCGCAACCACTGCTGCCATGACCTTGGTGAATACTCGAGGGGCTGTGGCTAACCCGAAGGGGAGAGCCACGAATTGGAAATGTTCCTCTCCAATTGCAAAACGTAGCCAACGCTGGTGTGAAACTGCAATTGGCACATGCAGATAGGCATCTCTGATGTCGATGGATGCCAGGAAATCTCCTTGGGTCATTGAGGCAATGACTGATCGCAGAGACTCCATGCGAAAATGCCGCACCTGAACATGCTTGTTGAGAAGCTTGAGATCCAGGATGGGCCGGAAGGAACCGTCCTTTTTGGGGACTAGGAAGAGATTTGAATAGAAACCTCTGAACCGTTCCCTGGCGGGAACTGGCACAATTACTCCGTTGGCCTGCAAGGATGCCACGGCCTGAGAGAAGGCGGCGGCCTTGGAGCAGGGGGGAGTTAACAGAAAAAATCTGTTTGGCGGGCTGGAAGAGAAATCTATCCTGTAGCCGTGGGAGATGATATCCCGCACCCACTGGTCGGAGACGTGTTGAAACCACACGTCGCCAAAGTGGGAGAGCCTGCCACCGACCAAGGACGTTGCTGGCTCGGCCAGATAGTCAAGAGGAGGCTGCCTTGGTGGCAGCAGCTCCTGCGGACCCTTGTGGACGCGGCTTCTTGCGCCAGGTGGGCTTCTGGTCCTTGGCCGAGTTAGTGGATGAGGCCGAGGGCTTAGAGGATGACCAGTTAGAGGAACGAAAGGAACGAAACCTCGACTGGTTCCTGCCCTGGACAGGTTTCCTGGCTTTAGTCTGTGGCAAGGAAGTACTCTTCCCGCCAGTAGCCTCCTTAATAATTTCATCCAGCTGTTCACCGAACAGCCTGGACCCAGCAAATGGGAGCCCAGCAAGGTACTTCTTTGAGGAAGCATCCGCCTTCCACTCACGAAGCCACAAGATCCTGCGGATAGCGAGGGAATTGGCAGAGGCCACCGCAGTGCGGTGAGAGGCCTCCAGCATAGCAGACATGGCGTAGGCTGAAAAGGCTGAAGCTTGGGAAGTTAAAGCAACCAATTCAGGCATAGAGTCCCTAGTGAGGGTATGCATCTCCTCCAGAGAAGCAGAGATGGCTTTGAGAGCCCACACTGCTGCAAAAGATGGGGAGAACGAGGCCCCTGTCGCCTCATAGACAGACTTGGCCAGGAGGTCAACCTGGCGGTCAGTGGGATCCTTGAGTGAGGTGCCATCAGCCACAGATACAACTGTCCGGGCTGAGAGTCTAGACACCGGAGGGTCCACCTTTGGTGAGAGAGCCCACTCCTTGACCACATCTGGTGGAAAAGGAAAACGGTCATCAGAACCACGCTTAGGAAAGCGTTTGTCAGGACAGGCTCTGGGCTTGGACACAGTGGTCTGAAAACTGGAGTGGTTAAAGAACACACTCCTTGGTCTCTTAGGCAAAGTAAACTGGTGCTTTTCTGCCAGAGAGGGTTGCTCCTCTGATACTGGCGGATTGAGGTCCAGAACAGTATTAATGGACGCAATCAAATCACTAACATCTGCATCCCCCTCAGTCAGATCAATGGGGCACACAGAGGTAGCGTCCGAGCCCCCAGTAAAGACATCCTCCTCGTCCTGCGAATCGGCTCGTGAATCGGAGCCGCGGGACGAGGAAGGAGAGGGGTCCCTGCGTTTCCTTTTAGGAGGACGGGGTCTGGGAGCAGATGAAGAATCCTCTGTGAGCTCTGGAGAGCGAGCCGAAGCAGCAGAGGCACCCTGTGAAGGGGGCTGATGCATGCTCAGCAGAGTCCGGGACAGCTCTCCCATGGAGTCAGCAAAGGACTGGGAGATAGACTTAGTAAACAATTCTACCCAAGCCGGGGGTTCAGCCACCGGGGCCGGAGCAGCCGGAGGGACCACTGGGGAGACTCCAGGCTGAGGCACCACCATGTTAGAGCAGGCATCACAATGAGGATATGTGCTCGGTTCAGGCAGTACGAGCTTACATGTAGTGCATATTGAGTACAGCCTTGCAGCCTTGCTCCTAGTGTGAGACATGCTGCTGAGGTGGGGGCTCTGCAGTAAGAACACACTCTTCAGAATGACTCCCAGAGAGTGTATAATAAAGTCCACAACCAGAGGTTGTGGCTTACCAGACCGATTTGTGTGCCCTCCGGATCCCACAACTCAGACCCCCAGACAGGTTGCAGAGATGCAGCAGCCAGCGCCGATCAGTGTGAGAACGCTGATAAAATGGCACCGGAGTGAGGAGGGGGGGCGGGGCCTAGTCCAAGAGCGAGAACCGGAGGGCCAAGGGGATATACAGGGGAGGGAAACATCTCCTCAGAGAGGAGTTTCCTCCCCTCTGCTGAACGGCCGGTGGGCAGCGCCGCACTGTCCCTCTGCCTGACTGACATGCAGGGGCAGTGAAACCGAAAGTAGGCCGCAGCTGAAGCCGGGGACTAAATTTTACAGTGCGGCCGGCGAGCAGGCACCCTCGGCGCGGGTCTCAGGGGAAACCCAGAGAACCGGCTGGAAATGTCACCAAAATAACTAACACACTCTCCCCAACAATAAAAAATGCAAGGGACCCCCTGACAATAACGTCTCAATACTTAGCTTGAGAGACGCAGGGCCAGGTCCCTGAGGGATGAGTGCTCCGTCCGGCAGGGTCCTGAGAGGGCTGCGGATGGAGACCGGTCTCCTGCAAAGCAGTGAGAACCGTGCTGGCTCCCACTTCAAGCCAGAGCCCGAGGGATGGTGAAGGAGCGCGGCATGTAAAGGCTCCAGCCTTGAAATCAACCTTAACAGCACCGCCGACACAGTGGGGTGAGAAGGGACATGCCGGAGGTCCAGCTTGGACCCGCTTTTCTTCCAACTCTTTAAAATCAAAAATCAGATGAAAATGCATGTGTGATCCTCCTGAACACAAAGCATTGAACTGGCTAGATTTGGTCATCCAGGGGGTGTATATGCTCGGAGGGAGGAGCTACACTTTTTAGTGTAGTACTTTGTGTGTCCTCCGGAGGCAGAAGCTATACACCCATGGTCTGGGTCTCCCATGAGGAACGATGAAGAAAACTAGCTTATTTAGTTTGATGCCATATGTGGATTGGCACTTTTTGGATAACTGGTATATATCCCCCTTCTGAGCATACTCCCACAAAATGGTTAGGTGATAAACAGGGATCAGTCGACGTGGCCACGCGTACCATATCGATATCCATTAGGGTGTCGAGTTTCGTGGCCAGTAAAAGCCAGTGTTCAGGGTAGGTTGCTATGTACCCAGGGCATATGTTCCATCCAGTATGTATTATATATGAACATATGCCTGAGGTACATAGAACATTTGGAGCACTTATACTTGGCCTCAATGTTTGCTCTATTCTTGATTTCTATTAGAGAAGTCTTTGGGAACCCTTACATCTGTTTTTACTTTTATCTACTGGAGATCTTCTTGACACGATTGTTCTTACAATTGCACACATAATCACCTACCCAGTTATCTCAAATCGATGTGGTTTGGGGAATTTTCTTTCACTTTTTGTTTTTAATATATACATTAAAAATCAATTATATCCACAATGCATTCTAGCATAAAAAAAAATATCAACGTTTTTGTGGGGGTCTTGGTAGTAAGCCGATATCATGTAACAATTGATTGGCTATAGTTCTACAGAGGCTGGTGTACAGGTATAAATGGCTCACTGCTTGTATCACAGAGAGGGGGGTACAATTTACCTATGGGGTCTTCGCGTTAATATGTAAAGGGTATTGGAGAGGATACAGCTTCTTTCGGTATTCGCCCAAACACCAACGCTAACTACACAGAGCAGTGCATTTTACCTTTTGTGTCAAGTTGAGGTCAGGATCCATTTTTATCATTTCCCAGCTGCCGTAACCATATTCATATATTCCAATTAAAAGATTTGAGTCGTCTACTTTGTTCCAGTCAATGTCAAAGTGTGCTGCTTTTGTGTGGCAAGGAATAGCATATCTATCAGGAAGAGAAAAAAAAAAAGCATAAACTACACAGAAAACACACCAAATAAAAATAAAATTAGGAGTTCTGTAGATGGAAATCAATCTTTAAATCTGATTACATCATAAGAAATAGTCTACTCACATCCGAGGATACAAGACTCAGAGGTCTGTGCTCCCCTTTGGCTAAATGCCAGGTACGTGATTTAAATAAACTGTTCACCTCCACAGACACCTGCGTATTTTATGATTAAGCCCAGTTTGGTGGCTGCAGAATGAAGCCATGCCATAAACGCACTGTGCATTATTAAATGCCACACACCTTTTTCTGTCGTCAGGTTCCGTAGGAATAGATTTATGCAACGGAAGCAACTCCTCTTCATGAGAACTGACCAGCTTTGCATTAACTTGTACTCCTGAGATACGGAACGTTGGTCCTTTCATTTTTCCTCTCCTTCCTGCGCACATGAAAAAGAATTTGATAAAACTAAATATTTTCAGCTTTAGTAAATTCATAATTATTGCCTGCAATCTGTGTAAGACAAGCAATGATACCAGTATACGTTATAAAAGGGAATTTTGTTTACTTACCGTAAATTCCTTTTCTTCTAGCTCCTATTGGGAGACCCAGACAATTGGGTGTATAGCTTCTGCCTCCGGAGGCCACACAAAGTATTACACTTTAAAAAGTGTAACCCCTCCCCTCTGCCTATACACCCTCCCGTGGATCACGGGCTCCTCAGTTTTGGTGCAAAAGCAGGAAGGAGAAAACTTATAAATTGGTCTAGGGTAAATTCAATCCGAAGGATGTTCGGAGAACTGAACCATGAACCAAAAGAACAATTCAACATAAACAACATGTGTACACAAAAGAACAACCAGCCCGAAGGGAACAGGGGCGGGTGCTGGGTCTCCCAATAGGAGCTAGAAGAAAAGGAATTTACGGTAAGTAAACAAAATTCCCTTCTTCTTTGTCGCTCCATTGGGAGACCCAGACAATTGGGACGTCCAAAAGCAGTCACTGGGTGGGTAAAAGAATACCTCAATAACAAGAGCCGAAACGGCCCTCCTCTTACAGGTGGGCAACCGCCGCCTGAAGGACTCGCCTACCTAGACTGGCGTCTGCCGAAGCATAGGTATGCACTTGATAGTGTTTCGTGAAAGTGTGCAGACTAGACCACGTCACTGCCTGACACACCTGCTGAGCCGTAGCCCGGTGCCGCAATGCCCAGGACGCACCCACGGCTCTGGTAGAATGGGCTTTCAGCCCTGAAGGAAGCGGAAGCCCAGAAGAACGGTAGGCTTCGAGAATCGGTTCCTTGATCCACCGAGCCAAGGTTGACTTGGAAGCCTGCGAACCCTTACGCTGGCCAGCGACAAGGACAAAGAGCGCATCTGAACGACGCAGGGGCGCCATGCGAGACACGTAGAGCTGGAGTGCTCTCACCAGATCCAAAGAGTGCAAATCCTTTTCACATTGGTGAATTGGATTAGGGCAAAATGAAGGTAAGGAGATATCCTGATTGAGATGAAAAGTAGATACCACCTTAGGGAGAAATTCCGGAACCGGACGCAGAACCACCTTATCCTGGTGAAACACCAGGAAGGGGGCTTTGCATGATAGCGC
The DNA here is from genome assembly GCF_048569485.1 of Anomaloglossus baeobatrachus. Classification (NCBI taxonomy): domain Eukaryota; kingdom Metazoa; phylum Chordata; class Amphibia; order Anura; family Aromobatidae; genus Anomaloglossus; species Anomaloglossus baeobatrachus. The sequence goes on along the minus strand of NC_134353.1, from coordinate 815,052,330 downwards.
TGCAAGCTCAGACACTCTCCGGAGTGATGTAATTGCCACTAGAAAGGCCACCTTTTGCGAAAGACGTGATAAAGAGACATCCCGCAGCGGCTCGAAAGGTGGTTTCTGAAGAGCCGTTAGCACCCTGTTAAGATCCCAGGGCTCCAGCGGACGCTTGTAAGGTGGGACTATGTGGCAAACTCTCTGCAGAAACGTGCGGACCTGCGGAAGCCTGGCTAGACGTTTTTGAAAAAATACGGAGAGCGCCGATACTTGGCCCTTGAGAGAGCCGAGTGACAAACCCTTGTCCATTCCGGATTGGAGGAATGAAAGAAAAGTGGGTAAGGCAAACGGCCATGGAGAGAAACCGTTATCAGAGCACCAGGATAAGAAGATTTGCCAAGACCTGTAATAGATCTTGGCGGACGTTGGCTTCCTGGCCTGTCTCATGGTGGCAATGACATCCTGAGATAACCCTGAAGACGCTAGGAGCCAGGACTCAATGGCCACACAGTCAGGTTGAGGGCCACAGAATTCAGATGGAAAAACGGCCCTTGTGAGAGCAAGTCTGGGCGGTCTGGAAGCGCCCACGGCTGACCCACCGTGAGATGCCACAGATCCGGGTACCACGCCCGCCTCGGCCAGTCTGGAGCGACGAGAATGGCGCGACGGCAGTCGGACCTGATCTTGCGTAACACTCTGGGCAGCATCGCCAGAGGAGGAAACACATAAGGCAGTCGGAACTGCGACCAGTCCTGAACAAACGCGTCCACCGTCAGAGCTCTGTGATCCTGAGACCGTGCCATGAATGCCGGGACTTTGTTGTTGTGCCGTGACGCCATGAGATCGACGTCCGGCGTTCCCCAGCGGCGACAGATCTCTCGAAACACTTCTGGGTGCAGAGACCATTCCCCCGCATCCATGCCCTGACGACTGAGAAAATCTGCTTCCCAGTTTTCTACGCCCGGGATGTGAACTGCGGAGATGGTGGAGGCTGTGGCTTCCACCCACTGCAGAATCCGCCAGACTTCCTGGAAGGCTTGACGACTGCGAGTGCCGCCTTGGTGGTTGATGTATGCGACGGCAGTGGCGTTGTCCGACTGAATACGGATCTGCCTGCCCTCCAGCCACCGCTGAAAAGCCAATAGGGCTAGATACACTGCCCTTATTTCCAGAACATTGATCTGAAGGGAAGACTCCATCGGAGTCCAGGTTCCCTGAGCCCTGTGGTGGAGAAAAACCGCTCCCCACCCTGACAGGCTCGCGTCCGTGGTGACCACAGCCCAGGTTGGGGGTAGGAAGGATTTTCCTTGCGATAGAGAATTGGGAAGGAGCCACCACTGAAGTGACGTCTTGGTTGCAAGGGAAAGAGAGACGTTCCTGTCGAGGGAAGCCGACCTCCTGTCCCATTTGCGGAGAATGTCCCATTGGAGCTGCGGTAGAGGGAATTGCGCGAACGGCACTGCCTCCATCGCTGCCACCATCTTCCCCAGGAAGTGTATGAGGCGCCGTAAGAGGTGTGACTGACTCCGAAGAAGTGATTGCACCCCTGCCTGCAGAGAAAGCTGTTTGTCTCGCGGTAGCTTGACTACCGCTGACTGTGTATGAAACTCCATCCCGAGGTAAGTCAGTGATTGGGTCGGTGTCAACTTGGATTTTGGGAAGTTGATGATCCACCCGAACTGCTGGAGAGTCGTCAGAGCGACTGTAAGGCTGTGTTGACACGCCACCCGAGAAGGGGCCCTGACTAGGAGATCGTCTAGGTAGGGAATCACCGAGTGGCCCTGAGAGTGTAGGACCGCCACGACGGATGCCATGACTTTGGTGAAAACCCGTGGGGCTGTCGCCAGGCCGAAAGGCAATGCCACGAACTGAAGGTGTTCGTCCCTGATGGCGAAACGCAAGAAGCGTTGATGTTCGGGTGCGATCGGCACGTGGAGATAAGCATCTTTGATGTCGATCGATGCTAGGAAGTCTCCTTGTGACATCGAGGCGATGACCGAGCGGAGAGATTCCATCCGAAACAGTCTGGTTCTCACGTGTCTGTTGAGCAGTTTGAGGTCCAGAACGGGACGGAATGATCCGTCCTTTTTTGGTACCACGAACAAGTTGGAGTAAAAGCCGCGACCACGTTCCTGAAGGGGAACGGGGGTCACAACTCCTTCTGTCTTCAGAGCGTCCACCACCTAAAAAAGTGCGTCGGCCTCAGCGGGGGGCGGAGAGGTTCTGAAGAAACGAGCCGCAGGACGGGAGCTGAACTCTATCCTGTAACCGTGAGACAGAATGTCTCTCACCCATCGGTCTTGAACATGTGGCCACCAGGCGTCGCCAAAGCGGGAGAGCCTGCCACCGACCGAGGATGCGGTTAGGGGATGCCGAGAGTCATGAGGAGGCCGCCTTGGAGGCAGTACCTCCTGCGGCCTTTTGGGGGCGTGACTTGGACCGCCACGCATAGGAGTTCCTCTGGCCTTTCTCCGGCCTGCTGGACGAAGAGGATTGGGGCTTGGCGGAGGGACGAAAGGACCGAAACCTCGATTGTGTTTTCCGTTGTTGAGGTTTCTTAGGTCTGGACTGGGGTAAGGAGGAGTCCTTTCCCTTGGATTCCTTAATAATCTCATCCAGTCGTTCGCCAAACAAGCGTTCGCCAGCAAACGGCAAACCGGTTAAGAACCTCTTGGAGGCCAAGTCTGCCTTCCATTCGCGCAGCCACATGGCCCTGCGGACTGCCACAGAGTTAGCGGATGCTACAGCTGTACGGCTAGCAGAGTCCAGGACTGCGTTCATGGCGTAGGATGAAAAGGCTGACGCCTGAGAGGTCAAAGACGCAACTTGCGGAGCAGAAGTACGTGTGACAGCATTAATCTCAGTCAGACAAGCCGAGATAGCTTGGAGTGCCCACATGGCTGCAATGGCCGGGGCAAAAGACGCGCCTGTGGCCTCATAGATGGACTTCACCAGGAGCTCTATCTGCCTGTCAGTGGCATCCTTTAGTGATGAGCCATCTGCCACCGATACCACAGATCTAGCCGCCAATCTAGAGACTGGAGGATCCACCTTGGGACATTGAGCCCACCCCTTAACGACTTCAGCGGGGAAGGGGTACGCGTGTCAGTGAGGCGCTTAGTAAAGCGCTTGTCCGGAACTGCTCTAGGCTTCTGGACAGCGTCTCTGAAGTTAGAGTGATCGAAGAACGCACTACGTGTACGTTTGGGGAACCGAAACTGGTGTTTCTCCTGCTGAGACGCAGACTCCTCCACAGTAGGAGGCGGGGGAGAGAGATCCAACACCTGGTTGATGGACGAGATAAGATCATTCACTAATACGTCCCCCTCAGGTGTATCAAGGTTAAGGGCGACGTCAGGGTCAGAACCCTGAGCTGCGACGTCCGCCTCGTCCTCCAGAGAGTCCTTAAGCTGGGAACCCGAGCAGCGGGAAGAAGTCGGGGAAGATTCCCAGCGAGCCCGCTTAGCCCGTCTAGGACTGTGGTCCTGGCAGGAGTCCTCCGCGTGGGACCTAGGGCCCAACCTGGGAGCGCGCTGCGGCTCGGACAGAGAGGGGCCTGGAGGTGACGATCTAACAGGGGCCGGGGCCTGTGTAAGGACCGGTCTGGACTGCAAAGCTTCTAGCAGCTTGGCAGACCATTTGTCCATAGACTGAGCCATGGATTGTGAAAGTGACTCAGAGTTTCTCAGCAAAAGAGGAGAACTCTGTCCCTGGCACCTGGACAGGGGGAGCAGGGGGGTCTACATGAGCCGGGGGGGTCCACTAGTGACCGAGGCTCCGGCTGAGCAAGTGAAACAGGGGTTGAGCATTGCTCACAGTGAGGGTAGGTGGAACCCGCAGGTAACATAGCCCCACAAGAGGTACAGGCCGCAAAAAAACCCTGTGCCTTAACAGCTTTGCTCCTTGTGGACGACATGCTGTTGTCTCCTAGGAGAATGATCACTGAGGGTATATGGGCAAAAACAGGGTATACAGCCCGACCGAACAGAAATATATATATAAATACGTATCTATTCCGGCACCCTAGGGGGGACCAGCACCGGGTGACCGGTGTGGCTTACCGACCGCTAACAAGCGGGGAGTGTGCCTCCAGATTCCCAGCTTTAGGTCCCCTGGAGCTGCAGAGTTGTTCCTGAGAATCCTCCACTGGCAGAATGCCCAAAAAATGGCTGCCGGAGATCTCAGGGGAGGAGTGGAGCCGTGGGCGGCGCCAGGAAAGTGCGGGAATCTGGGGTCCCCACAGTGATCAGTGAGGGGGGAGGAAACATGCAGGATGCTCCAGCCCTCACATCCGACGTCAGGTCGGCAGTCCCGCCCTTACCCCTGACAGGCAGGTCCGGGGGCGGGATTTTTGCGACTAGGCCGCGATGAAGCCGGGGACTAAATTTGAGACCGCGCCCGACAAGCAGGCACGGTCGGCGCGGAAGTCCGCTGGTCTTCACAATCCAGCAGCTGCCGCAGCGTCCGGGAAGAAGGTGCACTCCTGCACATTCCCCAATGGGGACACAGAGTACCTTAGAGTTGCAGGGCCCGGTCCCTGAGGTTGAATAGACTCCGGTCCGGCAGATTCCCACAGGGGCTGCGGAGGGAGCACGGTCCCAGCAACTGGATGACCGTTCAGGATCCCACTTCTCCCAGAGCCGCTAAGGGATGGTGAAGGAGACGGCATGAGGCTCCGGCCTTTGTACCTGCAATGGGTACCTCAACCTTAACAACACCGCCGACATAGTGGGGTGAGAAGGGAACATGCCGGGGGCCCCGTGGGGGCCCTCTTTTCTTCCAACCGACATAACTAATATGAGAATGCATGAGTGGATGTGTGCCTCCTTCCACACAAAGCATAAAACTGAGGAGCCCGTGATCCACGGGAGGGTGTATAGGCAGAGGGGAGGGGTTACACTTTTTAAAGTGTAATACTTTGTGTGGCCTCCGGAGGCAGAAGCTATACATCCAATTGTCTGGGTCTCCCAATGGAGCGACAAAGAAATAGAGCTTGTTTATCCATTTCTGAGATTATATTATATATATACACACATATATATATATACACATATATATATACACATATATATATACACATATATATATATACACATATATATATACACATTATATATATATATATCTGTATCTAAATACCTATAAATAAATATAATATAATATATAATATAATATATATATACATATATATACACACACACATATATCTGTCTCATATTATATATATATACACACACACACACATATATGTATACATATATATACACACATATATATATATATATATATATATATATATATATATATATATAATATGTAATTGCCTTATTCTGCCTGTCTGTCTTGCTCCAAAATGACATAATTACAGTGACAACCGTCGCCACAGCGCATGTGCTAAAGAGCCTGTGACCAACAGCTCAGCTAAGGCTCCCTGCACACATAATCAGGGTACACATCGGGTTACTAAGCAGAGCGCTTTGCTTAGTTACCCGATATTTACCCTGGCTACGTGTACAGGGAGCCTAACTGAACGGGCCGAACTACGGGCCGTTAGGACGACGCCCAACACTTCCCGCTCGGCTCTGCCCCCCGCATGTATACACTGAACACACACACGCACGCTCACTTGTCCCCAGCCATGCAGTCCCCGGCACGGTTGCCCTCAGCGGCGCCATGGGCCCGCTCAGCTCCACCCCCCGCACTCTGCCCCCCCGCACACATTAGGCTGCTTTCACACTTGCGTTGTGAGGCATCCGTCACAGTGTGTTGTGTGACGCATGTGACAGATGCGTTGCAAAGTGAGCTAATAAAGTAAAAAGAACGTTTTCCTTTTTTTTTTTTTTTTTAAAATGTTTCGCCGGGAAAAGGAGATTTGCGGTCGGGAGGAGAGTGAGAGAGGTAACCGCAAATCCCCTGAGTGACTGCAGTGAGCCACGCGATCAGCAGTGTAGTCACTCAGGTGACCCGCGGCCACAGCTGCAGTCCTCCATCCGAGAGCTGTGTCCGCGGGTCACCTCAATGAGGGCACAGCTGATCGCACGGCTCACTTCAGTTGCTGCGTGGAGCTGCGAGAGTGGTTGTGTTCTACTGCCGCTACTGTCAGCTTCATTTAGCAGAGCTGAAAGCGTCGTGGGACCTCTGTGGATTACGTCGGACCTGGAGGTGTATTTGGGGGTTTAATAAAGTGGTGAAAGAGGGTTTTCTTTTGTCTTTTATTCCAAATAAAAGATTTTTTTGGGTGTATGTGTTTATTTTCTGTAACTTACAGGTTAATCATGGAAGGTATCTCGGGGAGACGCCTGCCATGATTAACTTAGGACTTCGTGGCAGCTATGGGCTACTGCCATTAACTCCTTATTAACTTGATTGCCACCGCATCAGGGCAATTCAGGATGAGCTGGGTATAGTCACGGGACTGTGCATCTAATGGATGCGGCAATTCCGGGCGGCTGCTGGCTGAAATTGTTAGGCTTTATCTTGGCTGGCAACAAAATTGGGGGGGACCGCACATATTTGTTTTTTATTATTTATTTAGTTTACTGCACGATATAGACCTGCCCATCGGCGGCTGTGAGTGGTTGCAGTGAGACAGCTGTCACTCAGCGTGGGGGCGGGTCTGACTGCAACCAATCATAGGCACCGGTGGACGGGGGAAGCAGGGAATACGAGATCGAATATTGAGCGGCCGGCATTTTCAAAAGAGGAAAAGCCGCCGGAGCTTTGTGACAGTCGTGCAGCGCCGTGCCCGTGATCGGTGTGTATGGGGGGGGGGAAGAGACCAGGAGCGATTTTAAACGATTTAGGCTATGTGCGCACGTTGTGTATTTGCATGCAGTTACGCTGCGATCTGCACCGCAGCGTAACTGCATGCATCCTGCGTCCCCAGCATAATCTATGCAGGAGACGTGCGCACGTGGCGTATTAGGGTGCAGCGCTTCGGCTGTTGCCCGAAGCGCGCGTTCTAAGAAGTGACATGTCACTTATTCCGTGCGCTCTGCATGCAGCCCCCGCTCTGTCTATGGGAGAAGCTGCACTCAAGAACGCATGAAATCGGCTTTTTTTTTTTCATTACGGACTCTTTCTGCAGGGATTTGAAGCGCACGTGTGCTGTTCAAAATCGCTGCAGAAATTTCTGCAGGGATAGAACGCTACGTGCGCACATAGCCTTAGATTGTTCTGCTGGACATGCTGAGCATGCTTAGTAGAACGTGATGGAATTTGTCAGCGGATTCCGCCGCTTAGCACATAGCGGCGGAATCCGCCACCATAGACAATCATTAGACACCTTGGCGGATTCAAATCAAATCTGTTTATGTGCGTTATTTTAATGACCCAAAAAACGCTACATGTAGCGTTCCCTCCGCCCGACGCTGCGTCAAAATAACGACTCAGCGTCGTCCAGCGGATGCAATGCAGACACTTGCGTTACAGTACGTCGTTAATACAAGTCTATGAAGAATAGCGCAGTACGCAAGTGTGAAAGCGCCCTTACCCCGCAGGATGGTAGCTGCACCACGATGGGGGCGCATACCAGCATTGGGCCACATCACAGCATCAACATATTTTTACTTAACTTTACACTGTTCATGGCCTTCTTTCATTACAAGCCATGGACATTATTAAACATTAGACTCATCTATTAAAACTGTTCCTTCTGTTTGTCATTTTAAAACCAATAAACAATTATAAGAATACTAAATTAAACTTAACCCATCCAGTCCATTCATTACCTTATTATTCAATCTTCTAACATACATACACATTCTAGACTACCCGATACGTTAGAATCGGGCCACCTTCTAGTGTGTGTGTATATATATATATATTTTATATATATTTTATATATTTTATATACACACACTTCAAAAATTTGGGGTCACCCAAACAATTTTGTCTTTTCCATGAAAAATCATACTTTTATTTATCAAATGAGCTGCATATTGAATAGAAAATATAGTCCAGACATTGACTTAGTTAGAAATAATGATTTTTACTTGAAATAATAATTTTCTCCTTCAGACTTTGCTTTCGTCACAGAATGCTCCTTTGCAGCAATTCCAGCTTTGCAGACCTTTGGCATTCTAGCTGTTAATTTGCGGAGGTAATCTGGAGATATTTCACCCCATGCTTCCAGAAGCCCCCCCCCCCCACAAGTTGGATTGGCTTGATGGGCACTTTTTGCGTACCATACGGTCAAGCTGCTCCCACAACAGCTCAGAAGGGTTGAGATCTGGTGACTGGGCTGGCCACTCTATTACAGATAGAATACCAGCTGCCTGCTTCTTCCCTAAATAGTTCATGTATAATTTGGAGCTGTGCTTTGGGTCATGGTCCTATTGTAGGATGAAATTGGCTTCAATCAAGAGCTGCTCACAGGGTATGGCATGGCATGGCATTGCAAAATGGAGTGACAGCCTTTTTTTTATTCAAAATCCCTTTTACATTGTATAAATCTCCCACTTTAGCTGCACCAAAGCATCCCCAGACCATCACATTACCTCCACCATGCTTGACAGATGGCGTCAGGCACTCTTCCTGCATCTTTTCAGTTCTTCTGCGTCTCACAAATGTTCTTCTGTGTGATCTAAACACCTCAAACTCAGATTCGTCTGTCCATAACACATTTTTCTAATCTTCCCCTGTCCAATGTCTGTGTTCTTTTGCCCATATTAATCTTTTCCTTTTATTAGCCAGTCTCATATATGGCTTTTTCTTTGCAACTCTGCCCTGAAGGCCAGCATTCCGGAGTCGCCTCTTCACTGTAAACATTGACACTGGCGTTTTGTGGGTATTATTTAATGAAGCTGCCAGTTGAGGACCTGTGAGGCGTTGATTTCTCAAACTAGAGACTCTAGTACTTGTCTTCTTGCTCAGTTGTGTAGCGGAGCCTCCCACTTCTCTTTCTACTCTGGTTAGAGCCTGTTTGTGCTCTCCTCTGAAGGGAGTAGTACACACCGTTGTATGAAATAGCCAACAGGGTCACAAGAAGCGTGTTGGGCAAAAAAGGCGCAAAGAAGGGAATTTTGTTACTTACCGTAAATTCCTTTTCTTCTAGCTCCTATTGGGAGACCCAGACGATTGGGGTGTATAGCACTGCCTCCGGAGGCCACACAAAGAAATTACACTAAAAAGTGTAAGGCCCCTCCCCTTCTGGCTATACACCCCCAGTGGGATCACTGGCTCACCAGTTTTAGTGCAAAAGCAAGAAGGAGGAAAGCCAATAACTGGTTTAAACAAATTCACTCCGAAGTAACGTCGGAGAACTGAAAAACCATTCAACATGAACAACATGTGTACCCGAAAAACCACCAAAAATCCCGAAGGACAACAGGGCGGGTGCTGGGTCTCCCAATAGGAGCTAGAAGAAAAGGAATTTACGGTAAGTAACAAAATTCCCTTCTTCTTCGGCGCTCCATTGGGAGACCCAGACGATTGGGACGTCCAAAAGCTGTCCCTGGGTGGGTAAAGAAATACCTCATGTTAGAGCTGCAAAGACAGCCCTCCCCCACGGGGAGGCAACTGCCGCCTGCAGGACTCTTCTACCTAGGCTGGCGTCCGCCGAAGCATAGGTATGCACCTGATAATGTATGGTGAAAGTGTGCAGACTCGACCAGGTAGCTGCCTGGCACACCTGTTGAGCCGTAGCCTGGTGTCGTAATGCCCAGGACGCACCCACGGCTCTGGTAGAATGGGCCTTCAGCCCTGATGGAACCGGAAGCCCAGCAGAACGGTAGGCTTCAAGAATTGGTTCTTTGATCCATCGAGCCAGGGTGGCTTTGGAAGCCTGCGACCCCTTGCGCTGGCCAGCGACAAGGACAAAGAGTGCATCAGAGCGGCGCAGGGGCGCCGTGCGGGAAATGTAGATTCTGAGTGCTCTCACCAGATCTAACAAATGTAAATCCTTTTCATACCGGTGAACCGGATGAGGACAAAAAGAAGGTAAGGAGATATCCTGATTAATATGAAACGAGGATACTACCTTAGGGAGAAACTCCTGAATGGGGCGCAGCACTACCTTGTCCTGGTGGACCACCAGGAAGGGAGCCTTGGATGACCGCGCTGCTAGCTCAGACACTCTCCGAAGAGACGTGATCGCTACCAGAAAGGCCACTTTCCGTGATAGTCGAGAGAGTGAAACATCCGTCAGAGACTCGAAAGGCGGCTTCTGGAGAGCAACTAGTACCCTGTTCAGATCCCATGGATCTAACGGCCGCTCGTACGGGGGGACGGTATGACCAAACCCCCTGCAGGAACGTGCGTACCTGCGGACGTCGGGCTAGACGCTTCTGAAAAAAACACCAATAGCGCCGAGACTTGCCCTTTAAGGTAGCCGAGCGACAAGCCCTTTTCCAACCCAGATTGCAGGGAGGAAAGAAAAGTAGGCAATGCCAATGGCCAGGGGGACACTCCTTGTACAGAGCACCAGTAAAAGAAAATCTTCCACTTCCGTGGTAGATCTTAGCAGACGTGGGCTTCATAGCCTGTCTCATGGTGGCAACGACCCCGTGGGATAATCCTGAGGACACTAGGATCTAGGACGCAATGGCCACACAGTAGGTTCAGGGCCGTAGAATTCAGATGGAAAAACGGCCCTTGGGACAGTAAGTCTGGCCGGTCTGGTAGTGCCCACGGTTGACCGACCGTGAGATGCCTGTCGCCAGAGCTCTTTGATCGTCATGAAAACCGGGACCTTGCTGTTGTGCCGATTCGTGAAACCCGTCCGGGTGCAGAGACCATTCTCCTGCGTCCACGCCCTGGTGACTGAGGAAGTCTGCTTCCCAGTTTTCTACGCCCGGGATGTGAACTGCGGATATGGTGTATGCTCTGTCTTCCACCCCTAGCAGAATCCGGCGGACTTCCTGGGAGGCTCGCCGACTGCGTAGTCCGCCTTGGTGGTTGATGTATGCCACCGCTGTGGATTGTCCGACTGAATTCGGATCTGTTTGCCTTCCAGCCACTGCAGGAAGTCTTGCAGTGCCATATGCACTGCCCAGAGCTCCAGACAATTGATCTGAAGAGTGGACTCTTCTGAAGAGAGTCCTTGATCGTGTGAGAAAGGGGGACGTTCCTGTGTAGGGACATCGACTTCCCCTCCCATTAGCGAAGAATGTTCTATTGAAGTGGACGCAGATGAAACTGCGTGAAAGGGACTGCCTCTGGATGAGGTGTCTCCTTGAAGGAGAGACTGCACCCCCGTCTGTAGTGACCGCTGTTTGTCCAGTGGAAGCTTCACCATCGCTGAGGGAGTGTGAAACCCCAAGCTAAGATATGCCAGCGATTGGGTTTAACTTTGAAAAGTTGAGGACCCACCCGAAACTCTGGGAAGTCTCCAGCGCCATGTTCAGGCTGTGTTGGCATGCCTCTTAAAAGAGTGCCTTGACAAGTAGATGGTCTAAGTAAGGGATCACAGGGTGACCCTGAGAGTGCGGGAGCGGTCCCACTGCTGCCATGAACTTGGTGAAAACCCGTGGGGCTGTCGCCAGACCGAAGGGTAGGGCTACGAACCGAAGATGCTCGTCTTCAATAACGAATCGTAGCAAACGCCGGTGCTCTGGAGCAATCGGCACGTGGAGATAAGCATCCTGATGTCTATTGATGCTAGGAAATCTCCTTGAGACATTGAGGCAATGACGGAGCGGAGGGATTCCATCCGGAACCGCCTGGTTTTCACGTGCTTGTTGAGCAGTTTAAGGTCCAGAACGGAACGGAAGGAGTCGTCCTATTTTGTCACCCCGACCAGATCGGAGTAAAAAGGGTCTCTTGTTCCTGAGGAGGAACCGGGATTACAACTCCTACTGCCTGCAGAAGAGCCTCGGCTCGGCCGGTGAGGAAGTTTTTGCGACAAACTGTCTCTCACCCACCGGCCATTGACCTGTGGCAGTTAAATGTCGCTAAAGCGGGGGAGTCTGCCACCGACCGCGGACGCGGAGAGAGAGGGCTGAAAGTCATGAGGAAACCGCCTTGGTAGCGGTTCCTCCGGCTGCCTTCTCCGGGCGTGATTGAGCCCGCCAGGAACCTGCGCCCCTCTGAGCCTTTTGAGTCCTGTTGGACGAGGGCAATTGGGACGTGCCCGAGCCTGGGAAGGACCGAAACCTCGACTGTCCCTTCTCCTGATGGGTCTTGTTTGATAGCTGGGGTAAGGAAGAATCCGTACCCTTGGACAGTTGAATGATTTAATCCAACCGCTCACGAAACAGTCTGTCACCAGATAAAGGCAATCTGGTTAAGCACTTTTGTGGAAGCAGCATCTACTCCAATCCCTTAACACTAGGAGCGTAACAACACGGAGTTGGCGGACGCCACTGACGTACGGCTCGTAGAGTCCAGGACAGCATAAACAGCTTGAGTCGCAATGCCGACATTGCGAGGTGAAGGACGCTACTGCGGCCAATATGTACATGTGACCGCGTCCCTCTGCGCAATACTAGCTGAAATAGCTTGGAGTGCCTCTATGGCTGCGAATGCCGGGGCAACCGACCCGCCGATAGCTTCATAGACAGATTGCAACCAGAGGGCTATCTGTCTGTCAATGGCATCTTTAAGTGAAGTCCCATCTTCCACTGCAACTATAGATCTAGCCGCAAGCCTGGAGATTGGGGGATCCACCCTTGGAGCGCTTGAGCACGTCAGGGGGGAAGAGACAACGCGTATCTTCAATACGGTTGGAGAAACGCTTATCGGGATAAGCGTGATGTTCCTGGACTGCTTCTCTGTAGTCAGAGTGACCAGAAAAGTACTCAATATACGCTTGAGATACCGAAATAGGGATTTCTTCTGCTGTGAAGCTGACCCCTCCACTGGAGGAGTTGAGGGAGAAATACCCAACCTTCCATTGATGGACGCTATAAGATTATTCACTATAGCGTCACCATCCGGTGTATCCGGATTGAGAGCGGTCTCAGGATCAGAGTCCTGAACAGCTACGTCTGCCTCGTCAGACAGAGAGTACTGTGATGAAGTCGAGGGCCGTTCTTAGGGAGCTCGCTTAGGCCGTCTGGGACTGCCGTCCGTGTCAGAGCCTGCACCCTGGGATGCATGGGACCCTCCTGGAGCCATGATTTGTTTCGAAATCAGGGTGGCCAGGGGCATTGAATCAACATTGCCCAAGGTCTGTCTGGACTGCAAAGTCTGTAAGATGTTAGTCATAGCCACAGACAATATATCAGCGGAAACTGCAACTCCGTCCCTGTCCCTGGACAGGGATCACAGGTGGTTCTTTTGGCCACCTGTAGCAGAGACCCCGTTGAGTAATTGCACACACTGGGGGTCCTGGAACAGTCGCATGCAGTACAAGCAGCAAGAAATCCTGTGCCTTGGCACCCATGCTTTTTTTTTTTTTGCTGTTGCTGTCTAGCCATCTAGGAGCATTAGCCAAGAATAGCGACCGTACAGTGCAATGTATAGCATACAAGCATGAAGTACAATAAACACTTCAGCACATGCAGTACAAGGAGCATAGAAAGCCTGTGCCTTGGCACCTTTGCTTTTCTGCTGCCGTTGTCTAGTTATTCAGGAGCATTAGCCAGGAAAAGCGACATACAGTGAATGTATAGCATACAAGCATGAAAATAACCACTGCAGCACATGCAATCCAAGCAGCATTGAAAGCTTGTGCCTTAGCACCCTTGCTTTTCTGCTGCTGTTGTCTAGTCATCAAGGAGCATTAGCCAAGAATAGCGACATGCAGTGAATGTACAAGCATGAAAATAAACTCTGCAGTACATGCAATCCAAGCAGCATTGAAAGCTTGTGCCTTAGCACCATTGCTGTTTGCTGCCGCTGTCTAGCCATCTAGGCGGGAAGACAGCCAAGAATAGCCCTTACAGTGCAATGTAAAGCATACAAGCATAAAGGACACATGACACTGCAGCACATGCAAGACAAGCAGCATATAGAGTCTGTGCTTTAGCACCCCTGATCTTTTGCTGCTGTTTCTAGGTCTGCATCCTGAATAGCGACCGTACAAAAGTACAACAGGACACTTCGGCATTAGTGGGTCAGCACTTTAGTTGCCGCTTACCGCCCGCACAAAAGCGGGTGTGTGGCGCCGGAATCCTGCTGGTAGCTCAGTGTCTCCGTTTTCCCCGCTCTGCGTGCCGGAATGGCTGCCGGCGTCCAGAGGAGAGGGGCGGGCCGAGGGCGTGCCCGAGACAAGAGCGGGAACCCGGCGCCCACTGTGTCTAGTAAAGGGGGCTGGAGAATGCAAATAAGTCTCCAGCCCTCGGCGCTGCTATAGAACAGCGTCTCTCCCTGTCCCTGAGTGACAGGGTGGGGGCGGGAACGAAGCGGCGCTAGGCCGCAAAAGCCGGGGACTAAAGTTAGAAGCGCCGCCGCCGTAAAAGCGCGGTCGGCGCGTCCCCGGCGCACTACAAGTCGCAGCTGCGCCGCCGCTCCAGGGGCGGTCGGCGCGGCGGTCCCCACACGTAAAGTCCCCCAGTAATCTGCAGGGACTATAAGCCCAGCGCACAGCGCTACAGTCCCCGGCGCACTAGCACGCCCAGCAAGCCTGGAGTGTGCGTGGCCTGCCATACGGGGACACAGAGTACCTGAAAGTTGCAGGGCCTTGTCCCTGAACGGCACTCCCGCTCCACATCCAGCAGGTTCAATGGGTCTGTGGATGGAGCCCGGCCTCAGGGCTTGGTGGCCGGAAAGATCCCACTTCCTCAGAGCCCCTCAGGGGGATGGGGAAGGAAAACAGCATGTGGGCTCCAGCCTCCGTACCAGCAATAGGTACCTCAACCTTACAAACCGCAAGTGGGGTGAGAAGGGAGCATGCTGGGGGCCCTAGTATGGGCCCTCTTTTCTTCCATCCGATATAGTCAGCAGCTACTGCTGACTGAACAGTGGAGCTTATGCATGGATGTCTGACCTCCTTCGCACAAAGCAGAAAACTGGTGAGCCAGTGATCCCACTGGGGGTGCATAGCCAGAAGGGGAGGGGCCTTACACTTTTTAGTGTAATTGCTTTGTGTGGCCTCCGGAGGCAGTGCTATACACCCCAATCGTCTGGGTCTCCCAATGGAGCGCCGAAGAAATAACTGCCCATGAATTGAGGAAAATCAAGCGTGAAGCTGCCAAGATGCCATTTGCCACCAGTTTAGCCATATTTCAGAGCTGCAACGTTACTGGAGTATCAAAAAGCACAAGGTGTGCCATACTCAGGGACATGGCCAAGGTAAGGAAGGCTGAAAAACGACCAGCTTTGAACAAGAACATAAGATAAAACGTCAAGACTGGGCCAAGAAATATCTTAAGACTGATTTTTTCAAAGGTTTTATAGACTGATGAAATGAGAGTGACTCTTGATGGGCCAGATGGATGGGCCAGATGGATGGGCCAGAGGCTGGATCAGTAAAGGGCAGAGAGCTCCACTCCGACTCAGACGCCGGCAAGGTGGAGGTGGGGTACTGGTATGGGCTGGTATCATCAAAGATGAACTTGTGGGACCTTTTCGGGTTGAGGATGGAGTGAAGCTAAACTCCCAGACCTACTGCCAGTTTCTGGAAGACAAGCAGTGGTACAGGAAGAAGTCGGTATCGTTCAAGAAAAACATGATTTTGATGAAGGACAATGCTTCATCACATGCATCCAACTACTCCACAGCGTGGCTGGCCAGTAAAGGTCTAAAAGATGAAAAAATAATGACATGGCCCCCTTGTTCACCTCATCTGAGCTCCATAGTGAACCTGTGGTCCCTCATCAAATGTAAGATCTACAGGGAGGGGAAACAGTACACCTCTCAGAACAGTGTCTGGGAGGCTGTGGTGGCTGCTGCACGCAATGTTGATTGTAAACAGATCAAGCAACTGACAATCTATGGATGGTGGGCTGTTGAGTTTCATCATAAAGAAAGGTGGCTATACTGGTCACTAATTTTTTTTTGTTTTGTTTTTGCATGTCAGAAATGTTTATTTCTAAATTTTGAGCAGTTAGGCTATGTGCGCACGTTGCGTAAATTCATGCAGTTACGCTGCGCTTTGTAGCGCAGCGTAACTGCATGCGTCCTGCGTCCCCTGCACAGTCTATGGAGATTGTGCAGGGGCCGTGCGCACGTGGCGTTTTAGAGCGCAGCACTTCGGCTACTGCCGAAGCGCTGCGCAAAAAGAAGTGACATGTCACTTCTTCCGTGCGCTTTGCCGGCAGCTCCTGCTCTGTCTATGGCAGGAGCTGCAGGCAGAGCGCACGTTCTCGCCGGCACCATGCGCTTCAGAACGGAGCTTTTCAGCTGCGCTCTGAAGCGCACCTTTTACGGTGCTGGGCTAGTACGCAACGTGCGCACATACCCTTATATTGGTTTACCTGGTGAAAATAAACAAGTGAGATGGGAATATATTTGGTTTTTATTAAGTTGCCTAATAATTCTGCACAGTAATAGTTACCTGCACAAACCGATATCCTCATAAGATAGCCAAATCTAAAAAAAAAAAAAAACACTCCAACTTCCAAAAGAAGGGAATTTTGTTACTTACCGTAAATTCCTTTTCTTCTAGCTCCAATTGGGAGACCCAGACGATTGGGTGTATAGCTACTGCCTCCGGAGGCCACACAAAGTATTACACTAAAAAGTGTAAGGCCCCTCCCCTTCTGCATATACACCCCCCGTGGATCACGGGCTGCTTCAGTTTTAGTGCAAAAGCAAGAAGGAGGAAAGCCAATAACTGGTTAAACAATTCAATCCGAAGGAACATCGGAGAACTGAAACCATTCAACATGAACAACATGTGTACCCGAACAACCAAAAAATCCCGAAGGAACAGGGGCGGGTGCTGGGTCTCCCAATTGGAGCTAGAAGAAAAGGAATTTACGGTAAGTAACAAAATTCCCTTCTTCTTCGGCGCTCCATTGGGAGACCCAGACGATTGGGACGTCCAAAAGCAGTCCCTGGGTGGGTAAATTAATACCTCAAGTTTGGACTGTAAAAACAGCCCTTCCCTACATGGAGGCAACCGCCGCCTGCAGGACTCTTCTACTTAGGCTGGCATCCGCCTAAGCGTAGGCATGCACCTGATAACGCTTGGTGAAGGTGTGCAGACTCGCCCAGGTAGCCGCCTGGCACACCTGCTGAGCCGTAGCCTGGTGCCGTAATGTCCAGGACGCACCCACGGCTCTGGTAGAATGGGCCTTCGGCCCTGATGGAACCGGAAGCCCAGCAGAACGGTAGGCTTCAAGAATTGGTTCCTTGATCCATCGAGCCAGGGTGGATTTGGAAGCCTGCGACCCTTTGCGCTGACCAGCGACAAGTACAAAGGGTGCATCCGAGCGGCGCAGGGGCGCCGTGCGGGAAATGTAGATTCTGAGTGCTCTCATCAGATCCAACAAATACAAATCCAATTCATATCGATGAACTGGATGAGGACAAAAGGAAGGTAAGGAGATATCCTGACTGAGATGAAAAGGGGGATACCACCTTAGGGAGAAACCCCGGAATCAGGCGCAGCGCTACCTTGTCTTGGTGAAACACCAAGAAGGGAGCTTTGGATGACCGCGCTGCGAGCTCGGACACTCTCTGAAGAGACGTGACCGCTACCAAAAAGGCCACTTTCTGTGAAAGTCGAGAAAGTGAAACATCCCTCAGAGGCTCAAAGGGCGGCTCCTGGAGAGCAATTAGTACCCTGTTCAGATCCCATGGGTCTAACGGCCTCTTGTACGGAGGGACAATGTGACAAACCCCCTGCAGGAACGTGCGTACCTGAGGAAGTCGCCCTATGCGCTTCTGAAAGAATACAGACAGCGCTGGGACTCGTCCGTTAAGGGAGCCGAGCGACAAACCTTTTCCCAAACCAGATTGCAGGAAGGAAGGAAAAGTAGGCAATGCAAATGTCCAGGGAGACACTCCCTGAGCAGAGCACTAAGATAAGAATATCTTCCACGTCTTGTGGTGGATCTCGGCAGACGTCGGCTTCCTAGCCCGTCTCATGGTGACAATGACGTCTTGAGATAATCCTGAAGACGCTAGGATCCAGGACTCAATAGCCACCAGTCAGGTTCAGGGCTGTAGAATTCAGATGGAAAAAAACGGCACATGCAATACAAGCAGCCTAGAAAGCCTGTGCCTTAGCACCCTTGCTTTTTGCTGCTGTAGTCTAGCCATCTAGGCATAAAGTACAAATGGCATAGTGGGGTCAGCACTTCAGGTGCTGCTTACCGCCCGCCCAAAGGCGGGTGTGTGGTCGCCCGAATCCTGTGACTGGTTGCCCAGAGCTTGTCTCCCTTCTCCAGCCCAGACTGCGTGCAGGAATGGCTGCCGGCGTCTTGTGAAGAGGGGCGGGCCGTGGGCGTGCCCCAGACAAGAGCGGGAAACTGGCGTCCCACTGTGTCCAGTGAAGGGGGCTGGAGAATGCAAAGCAGACTCCAGCTCTCGGCGCTGACTGTCTGTACAGCGTCCCGCCCCTCCCCTGACTGGCAGGGCTGGGGGCGGGAACGAAGTGAAAACTAGGCCGCAAAGCCGGGGACTCGAGTAATAAGCGCGGCCGTCCTATGCACGGCCAGCGCGGAAGTCCCCGGCGCACCACAAGTCCCAGCCGCGCCACAGTGTAAAACACCCCGCAGCGGCCGGCGCGGCAGTTTCTAACACATAAATTCACTCAGCTAAGCTGCAGTGAATAATAGCACAAGCGCTCCGCGCAGTTGTCCCCGGCGCACTAGCACTCCCAGCAATGCTGGTGT
The DNA here is from genome assembly GCF_048569485.1 of Anomaloglossus baeobatrachus. Classification (NCBI taxonomy): domain Eukaryota; kingdom Metazoa; phylum Chordata; class Amphibia; order Anura; family Aromobatidae; genus Anomaloglossus; species Anomaloglossus baeobatrachus. The sequence goes on along the minus strand of NC_134353.1, from coordinate 815,033,683 downwards.
GTGTGTGCGCGATGTGTACGGAGACACAGAGTACCTTAATGTAGCAGGGCCCTGTCCCTGACGATACTCAGCTCCATACCCAGCAGGTTCTCTGGGTCTGTGGATGGAGCCCGGTCTCAGTGCCTGGAGACCGGTAAGATCCCACTTCACCCAGAGCCCCGAGGGGGGATGGGGAAAAAAAACAGCATGTGGGCTCCAGCCTCCGTACCCGCAATGGGTACCTCAACCTTAACAAACACCCGACAAAAGTGGGGTGAGAAGGGAGCATGCTGGGGGCCCTAGTATGGGCCCTCTTTTCTTCCATCCGACATAGTCAGCAGCTGCTGCTGACTAAAAACAGTGGAGCTATGCGTGGATGTCTGACCTCCTTCGCACAAAGCATAAAACTGAAGCAGCCCGTGATCCACGGGGGGTGTATATGCAGAAGGTGAGGGGCCTTACACTTTTTAGTGTAATACTTTGTGTGGCCTCCGGAGGCAGTAGCTATACACCCAATCGTCTGGGTCTCCCAATGGAGCGCCGAAGAAATTTTAAGCTTTGATATTTAGAAGTCTTTTGGGTTGATTGAGAACATAGTTGTTGACCAATAATAAAAAAATCCTCTAAAATACAACTCGCCTAATAATTCTGCACACGGTGTAGGTTTCCCAAATTTGCCATATTTGTCTTAGGCTGCTTTCACACATCCGGTTTTTGCAGTGCAGCTCAATCCGGCTCAAAAACCTATGCAACGGATGCGGCGAAAGAAGGGAATTTTGTTTACTTACCGTAAATTCCTTTTCTTCTAGCTCCAATTGGGAGACCCAGACAATTGGGTTGTATAGCTATGCCTCCGGAGGCCACACAAAGCATTACACTAAAAGTGTAAAGCCCCTCCCCTTCTGCCTATACACCCCCCGTGCTCACGGGCTCCTCAGTTTTGGTGCAAAAGCAAGAAGGAGGAAAAAAATTATAATTGGTTTAAAGTAAATTCAATCCGAAGGAATATCGGAGAACTGAAACCATTCAACATGAACAACATATGTACACAAAAAACAGGGGCGGGTGCTGGGTCTCCCAATTGGAGCTAGAAGAAAAGGAATTTACGGTAAGTAAACAAAATTCCCTTCTTCTTTGTCGCTCCATTGGGAGACCCAGACAATTGGGACGTCCAAAAGCAGTCCCTGGGTGGGTAAATAATACCTCATAATAGAGCCGTAACCGGCTCCGTCCTACAGGTGGGCAACCGCCGCCTGAAGGACTCGCCTACCTAGGCTGGCATCTGCCGAAGCATAGGTATGCACCTGATAGTGTTTCGTGAAAGTGTGCAGGCTCGACCAGGTAGCCGCCTGACACACCTGCTGAGCCGTAGCCTGGTGCCGCAAAGCCCAGGACGCTCCCACGGCCCTGGTAGAATGGGCCTTCAGCCCTGAGGGAACCGGAAGCCCGGAGGAACGATAAGCCTCGAGAATTGGTTCCTTGATCCACCGAGCCAGGGTTGATTTGGAAGCTTGTGTCCCTTTACGCTGGCCAGCGACAAGGACAAAGAGCGCATCCGAGCGGCGCAGGGGCGCCGTACGAGAAATGTAGAATCTGAGTGCTCTCACCAGATCTAACAAGTGCAAATCCTTTTCACATTGGTGAACTGGATGAGGACAAAAAGAGGGTAAGGAGATATCCTGATTGAGATGAAAGGGGGATACCACCTTAGGGAGAAATTCCGGAACCGGACGCAGAACCACCTTGTCCTGGTGAAACACCAGGAAGGGGGCTTTGCATGACAGCGCTGCTAGCTCAGACACTCTCCGAAGTGATGTGACTGCCACTAGGAAGACCACCTTCTGTGAAAGGCGCGAGAGAGAGATATCCCTCATTGGCTCGAACGGTGGTTTCTGAAGAACCATCAGCACCCTGTTCAGATCCCAGGGTTCTAACGGACGCCTGTAAGGAGGTACGATGTGACAAACCCCCTGCAGGAACGTGCGTACCTGTGGAAGTCTGGCTAGGCGCTTCTGAAAAAAGACAGAGAGCGCAGAGACTTGTCCCTTAAGGGAGCCTAGTGACAAACCCTTTTCTAATCCGGATTGAAGAAAGGACAGAAAAGTGGGCAAGGTAAACGGCCAGGGAGCAACGCCCTGAGCAGAGCACCACGACAGGAAAATTTTCCAAGTCCTGTGGTAGATCTTGGCGGACGTTGGTTTCCTAGCCTGTCTCATGGTGGCAATGACCTCTTGAGATAAACCTGAAGACGCTAGGATCCAGGACTCAATGGCCACACAGTCAGGTTCAGGGCCGCAGAATTCAGATGGAAAAACGGCCCTTGAGACAGCAAGTCTGGTCGGTCTGGGAGTGCCCACGGTTGGCCGACCGTGAGATGCCACAGATCCGGGTACCACGACCTCCTCGGCCAGTCTGGAGCGACGAGGATGGCGCGACGGCAGTCGGCCCTGATCTTGCGTAACACTCTGGGCAACAGTGCCAGAGGAGGAAACACATAAGGGAGTTGAAACTGCGACCAATCCTGAACTAAGGCGTCTGCCGCCAGAGCTCTGTGATCTTGAGACCGTGCCATGAACGTCGGGACCTTGTTGTTGTGCCGGGACGCCATTAGGTCGACGTCCGGCATGCCCCAGCGGCAACAGATCTCCTGAAACTTGTCCGGGTGAAGGGACCATTCCCCTGCGTCCATGCCCTGGCGACTGAGAAAATCTGCTTCCCAGTTTTCTACGCCCGGGATGTGAACTGCGGATATGGTGGAGGCTGTGGCTTCCACCCATAGCAGAATCCGCCGGACCTCCTGGAAGGCTTGCCGACTGCGTGTCCCGCCTTGGTGGTTGATGTATGCCACCGCTGTGGAGTTGTCCGACTGAATTCGGATCTGTTTGCCTTCCAGCCACGGCTGGAATGCTTTTAGGGCAAGATACACTGCCCTTATCTCCAGAACATTGATCTGAAGGGAGGACTCTGTCTGAGTCCAAGTCCCCTGAGCCCTGTGGTGGAGAAAGACCGCTCCCCACCCTGACAGGCTCGCGTCCGTCGTGACCACAGCCCAGGATGGGGGCAGGAAGGATTTCCCCTTCGACAGAGAAGTGGGAAGAAGCCACCACTGAAGGGAAGCTTTGGCTGCCCGAGAAAGGGAGACGTTCCTGTCGAGGGACGTCGACTTCCTGTCCCATTTGCGGAGAATGTCCCATTGAAGTGGGCGCAGATGAAACTGCGCAAAAGGAACTGCCTCCATTGCTGCCACCATCTTCCCTAGGAAGTGCATGAGGCGCCTCAGGGGGTGTGACTGACCATGAAGGAGAGATTGCACCCCTGTCTGTAGTGAACGCTGTTTGTTCAGCGGAAGCTTCACTATCGCTGAGAGAGTATGAAACTCCATGCCAAGATATGTCAGTGATTGGGCCGGTGTCAGATTTGACTTTGGAAAATTGATGATCCACCCGAAACTCTGGAGAGTTTCCAGAGCAATGTTCAGGCTGTGTTGGCATGCCCCTTGAGAGGGTGCCTTGACCAGTAGATCGTCTAAGTAAGGGATCACCGAGTGTCCCTGAGAGTTTAGGATTGCCACCACTGTTGCCATGACCTTGGTGAAGACCCGTGGGGCTGTTGCCAGGCCAAAAGGTAGTGCCACGAACTGAAGGTGTTCGTCCCCTATGGCGAAGCGCAGGAAGCGCTGATGCTCTGGCGCAATCGGTACGTGGAGATAAGTATCTTTGATGTCTATTGATGCCAGGAAATCTCCTTGGGACATGGAGGCGATGACGGAGCGAAGCGATTCCATCCGGAACCGCCTGGTTTTCACATGCTTGTTGAGCAGCTTTAGGTCCAAAACGGGACGGAAGGATCCGTCCTTTTTTGGCACCACGAACAAGTTGGAGTAAAAACCGTGACCCCGTTGCTGAAGAGGAACCGGGATCACCACTCCTTCCGCCTTCAGGGTGTCCACCGCCTGCATAAGAGCCTCGGCTCTGTCGGGGGGTGGAGATGTTCTGAAGAAACGAGTCGGAGGACGAGAGTTGAACTCTATCCTGTAACCGTGAGATAGAATGTCTCTCACCCATCGGTCTTTTACTTGTGGCAGCCAGATGTCGCAAAAGCGGGAGAGCCTGCCACCGACCGAGGATGCGGTTTGAAGAGGCCGAAAGTCATGAGGAGGCCGCTTTGGGAGCGGTGCCTCCGGCGGTCTTTTTAGGACGTGACTTAGACCGCCATGCATCTGAGTTCCTCTGATCTTTCTGAGGCCTTGTCCGCGGTCCGAAAGGACCGAAACCTCGATTGTACCTTCCGTGGTTGAGGTCTGTTTGGTTTGGACTGGGGTAAGGATGAATCCTTTCCCTTGGATTGTTTAATGATTTCATCCAATCGCTCACCAAACAAGCGGTCGCCTGCTGCTGGGACCCTGAACAGTGTGATGAAGTGGAGGGAATTTCCCAGCGACCCCGCTTGGGCGGCCTGGGACTGCGGTCCGTGTCAGAGACCTCACCCTGGGACCTGTGGGTTACCCCCGGGGCACATTGCTGTTCCAATTGAGGGGGACCAGGGGTCAAGGATTGGATAGAGCCCGGGGCCTGAATCACCGGTCTGGACTGCAAAGCTTCCAGTATTTTAGCAGACCATTTATCCATAGTGTCAGACAGCTTGTCAGCAAAGGCTGCAAACTCCGTCCCTGTCACCTGGACAGTGGTAGCAGGTGGATCCACCTGGGCCACTTGTAGCAGAGGCTCCGGCTGAGTAAGCGCAACCGGGGCCGAGCATTGCACACAATGAGGGTCAGTGGACCCTGCCGGTAGTACAGCTGTACATGAGGTACAGGTTGCAAAATACGTCTGTGCTGTGGCACCCTTGCTTTTTGCAGATGACATGTTGTCTCCTCTGAGAACAACCAGGAGGGTATATAGCCAAAACTCAACAGAGCGACCGTACAGTGCAATGTATAGCCTAAAAGCCTATATATATATATATACACTTCGGTACTCAGTGGGGCCAGCACCACAGGTGCTGCTTACCGACCGCTCAGAGCGGTTGTGTGGTCGCCAGATTCCCTGCCTGGGTCTCCCTGTGTTGCCTCTCCTCCTCAGCGTCTGAATCGCTGACAGGAATGGCTGCCGGCGTTCTGTGAGGAGGAGGAGACCGTGGGCGTGCCCAAGAAAAGTGCGGGAATCCAGCGCCCCACTGTACTGAGTGAGGAGGGAGGAGGATACTAATGTATGCTCCAGCCCTCTGCTGACGATCCGTGCAGCGTCCCGCCCCTCCCCTGACTGGCAGGCCTATGGGCGGGAAAGAACGACACTAGGCCGCAGAAGCCGGGGACTAAAGTTATAAGCGCGGCCGGCAATAAGCGCGGCCGCGCGTAGTCCCCCGGCGCACTAACACCTCCAGCAGTGCTGGAAAGTGTATGGCACTAACGTTTCATGTCCGGCGCACTAACACACCCAGCGGAGCTGGAAAGTGTCTGGCACAAGCACTCCATGTCCGGCGCACTAACACACCCAGCAGAGCTGGAAAGTGTCTGGCCTAAACGCTCCATGTCCGGCGCACTAACACACCCAGCAGAGATGGAAAGTGTCTGGCACAAGCGCTCCATGCCCGGCGCACTAACACACCCAGCAGTGCTGTAATGTGTATGGGACCAGCGCTCCATGCGCGGTCCCCACGGAGACACAGAGTACCTCATAGTAGCAGGGCTTTGTCCCTGACGCCTCCTTCGCACAAAGCAAAAAAACTGAGGAGCCCGTGAGCACGGGGGGTGTATAGGCAGAAGGGGAGGGGCTTTACACTTTTAGTGTAATGCTTTGTGTGGCCTCCGGAGGCATAGCTATACAACCCAATTGTCTGGGTCTCCCAATGGAGCGACAAAGAAAACGGATTCGTTGCATAAGTTGTTCCATGCGGCCCATCCGTTTTTTGACGGATGCGGCTTAATACTGAGCATGCGCAGTTCAAAAAACCGCATCCGGCGTATGGATGCGGTTTTTGACGCAGGTCGCCGCATCCGGCGTCCGTATGCTCGCATTGTAAAATTGCGCCGGATCCGGTGCAATGCGTTTTTTTTGCCGCACAAAAAAAAGTGTCAGGCAACGTTCCATCCGGCCACCGCATGGGCTAAATATGCCGCATCCGGGAAAAAACGGACGCAACGCAAGGCCATGTGGCACAATACGGCGCTAATGCAAGTCTATGCGGAAAAACCGCAGCCGGCTGCAAAAAAAAAAACCAAACGGTTGCGTTTTTTTGCAAAGCGCCGTATTGTGCCGCTCAGCAAAAACCGGATGTGTGAAAGCAGCCTTAGGTATGACTTTTCCTTTGCCGAGATAATCCTTCCATCTCCCAGGTGTGGAATATCAAGATGCTGATTAGACATGATTATTGCACAGGTGTGGCATATCAAGATGCTGATTACACAGCATTACTATTGCACAGGTGTGCCTAAGGCTGACCACAATAAAAAGCCACTCTAAAATGTGCAGATTTATCACACAGCACAATGCCACAGATGTCACAAGTTTTGATGGAGCATGGAATTGCCATGCTGGCTGCAGGAACGTCCACCAGAGCTGTTGCCCATGAATTGAATGTTCATTTCTCTACTAAAGTCATCTCCAAAGAAATTTCAGAGAATTTGGCAGCACATCCAACCGGCCTCACAACCGCAGATCATGTGTAACCACACCAGACCATGACCTTAACATCCAGCATCTTCACCTGCAAGATCATCTGAGACCAGCCACCCACACCGCTGCTGCAACTATCTGTTTCCATAACCAAAGAATTTTTGCACAAACTGTTTGTTGTTGTAACAGACTTGAGTGGGCAAATGCTCACAAATTTGGCACATTGGAGATGTGTTCTTTTCACAGATGTATTCTGGTTTTCACTGTACAGGGCAGATGGCACAGTTTGTTGATGTTATGGCATCGGCAGGCGCAAGTTACGGATAACAAACAAAGGTGCATTTTATTGATGCTATCTTGAATGCACAAAGATATTGTGATGAATCCTGAGGCCCATTGTTGTGTCATTCACTCATTCATGCGTGATAATGCAAGGATCTATACATAACTCCTGGAAGCTGTTCTTGTATGGTGAGCAGTCACCAGACATGTCACCTATTGAGCATGCTTGAGATGCTCTGGATCTGCGTATGCGACAGCATGTTTGAAGCAGATGTGTTGCACTGCATGAAGCAAAATGGACTGGTTTCCCCCCCCCCCCCCCCCCCAGCCCTGTCAAAGTGTTGTGTTTATATTTTTGTGCAGGGTATATAGCAAAATCCTTCTTTACATTTTCAGTAGGTTGGCATTTCCTCACTTACCCCCTCTTTCACTACCAGAACTATCCTTGAGAGCCTTGATACATCCATTATGCACCAGTTCTCCAAGTCTACGCAGGTCAGTCTCAGATTTCTCCACTAACTCTGCATCTCGAGCGATCGCATCTAACCTAGAAAAGAAAGTTATACAAAAATGTTAAAGCTATCTTAACCTCTCAATGACTGCGGGCAGTAAAGTTACGTCCTAGCGGTCATAGTGTTAATCCCACCTGGCTGCCGTGGGGAACTGCGCACATGTCAGCGGATTTGTACAGGTGATATGTGTGCCTAGCAGGCACGAGCAGATCCGCAATATATCCCCTTAAGGCCCCCTTCACACGTCAGTGATCCTGGTACATATGTGCTTTTTTTTTTTTTTTTAAACGTACCAGAATTACTGACATACGCAGACCCATTATAATCAATGGGTCTGCTCACACATCAGTGATTTTTCACTGAACGTGTCTCCGTGCAGTGTACACGCGTGTCCGTGATTCTGCAGAGACAAGTCCGTTTTTTTTCTGGCATCACTGATGACCCACGGACCACACTATGGTGTGATCCGTGAAACACGTACCAGAAAAAAAACACTGACATATCACATAATAAACATTTTCAACTAAACTTTCCAATGATTCGCTGTGCAGCCTCCGCTCTCTGCAGCTCCTGCCCGACTCATGAATATTCATGAAAGCAGGAACATCCGACCCGGAAGCAGCTGCAGAGAGCGGTGGGCGGACGCTGCAGAGCCGAGGAGTTCAGCACCATGGACAGCAGGAGCGAAGGCAGGTGAGTAATGTTTATTTGCAATCATGGATTGCACATGGACCACCCATGTGTGCCGTGAATAACGGGACATGGAGGGACATGTGCGTGTTTTACACGTCAGTGAATAACGTCAGTGTTTTTCACTGACGTGTGAAACGGGCCTAAATTGCGTGGTCAAAAAGTGATAGTGCCATTATAATAGCGGTCACGGTAGAAGTTTACTCAAAGCCGGACACCGGAAGACACGTGACGTGATCATGTGGATCCGATGGTTGTCATGGTAGCCCAGGATCATGTGATGACTCCTGTAGCTCACATGACTCAGGTCCTTTAACCAGCATCCGAGTATTGCCTGTTACTAGATAGGAGCTTTTCTCCCGATCTGAGCAGTGCTGCTCTGATCAGGAGAAAACAATGAGCGAACAGACTGCTAATTGTTATAGCTTGCTAGGGGGTCTATTAAAAGTAAAAAAAAACAAACGGATTTTTGTGTACTCACTGTAAAATCGTTTTCTCTTAGCCATCATTGAGGGACACAGGACCATGGGTGTTATGCTGCCTATCCATAGGAGGACACTAAGTAGATGCAAAATCATAGCTCCTCCTCTGCAGTATACACCCACTGGCCGGGCCAGGCAACCTCAGTTTTAGTACACAAGCAGTAGGAGAAAAAAAAAAAACAGTAAAAACTTCTCAACAGAGGAACATGAGAAAAAAAAAAAAAAAAAGAGTCATAACCAAATAAGGTACTGAGAGAACCAAGGCCCAACAGGGCAACAGGGTGGGTGCTGTGTCCCCCAATGATGGCTAAGAGAAAACGATTTTACGGTGAGTACACAAAAATCCGTTTTTCTTTGACGCCTCATTGGGGGACACAGGACCATGGGACGTCCTAAAGCAGTCCATGCGTGGGTAAACAATAAACAACGCAACCCAAGGACTAGGAACCAGTCCCAGATAGCCAGGAGCGCCTACTGAGATAGGTGCTCCACTATCGTTTGCAGAATTTTCCTACCTAGGTTCGCCTCAGCCGAAGCCTTGGTATGGATTCAGTAATGCTTTGAAACAGTATGTAGGCAAGACCAGGTCACAGCCTTACACCTCTGTTCCACTGAAGGCTGATGCCTAATGGCCCAAGAGGCGCCAACTGCTCGCGTGGAATGAGTCCACAGCCCACTAGGAATGGGCTTGAGTTGCAAGCGGTAGACCTCCTGGATCGCAGAGAGAATCCAGCGAGCCAGCGTTGCCTATGAAGCTGCCTGTCCTTTCTTAGGCCTTTCAGGAATGACGAACAAGGAGTCTATGTTCCTAAAGGGGCTGTCCTGGGTACGTAATAGCTGAGAGCCCTCACAAGATCTAGCGAATGTAGAAACCTTTCCACCCTATGGACTGGGTGTGGACAAAAAAGAGAATTTTGTTACTTACCGTAAATTCTTTTTCTTATAGTTCCGTATTGGGAGACCCAGACCATGGGTGTTTAGCTTCTGCCTCCGGAGGACACACAAAGTACTACACTTAAAAGTGTAGCTCCTCCCTCTGAGCTTATACACCCCCTGGTAGCCAGTCCTAGCCAGTTTAGTGCAAAAGCTGAAGGAGAATAGCCACCCACAAGTAGAACCGAGTAAGAACCGGAACAACCGGAGACTCTGTCCACGACAACAATACGGAACTATAAGAAAAAGAATTTACGGTAAGTAACAAAAGTAGGATTTTTGTGTACTCACCGTAAAATCTCTTTCTCTGAGTCTTCATTGGGGGACACAGGACCATGGGTTATGCTGCTGTCACTAGGAGGCTGACACTAAGTAAACATAAAAAAGTTAGCTCCTCCCTAGCAGCATACACCCCGAGCCGGAGGCGGGCTCAGATCAGTTGGTGCACAAGCAGTAGGAGGAGTACCAGAATCACCATACATAAACACAAGTTGTAACTAAAACAATGCAGCCGTGCAAACAAGAGGTCTATGAACATAAGACCACTGAAAAAATAGCAGGCAAATGCAATTGAATCAACCAAAAAACCAAGCAGGGTGGGTGCTGTGTCCCCCAATGAAGACTCAGAGAAAGAGATTTTACGGTGAGTACACAAAAATCCTACTTTCTCTATCGTTTCATTGGGGGACACAGGACCATGGGACGTCCAAAAGCAGTCCCTGGGTGGGAATACCGAAAAACCCGCAGAGGCACACAAACAACAACCTCCCTCGGCGGGCTTGCACTATAATTGAATGCTGCCACCCTATTACAGGTGCGCAACTGCTGCCTGCAAGACCTTTCTCCCAAAAATAGCATCTGCCGATGCTTGGGTGTGAACCTGGTAGAACCTAGTAAAGGTGTGCAGGCTAGACCAGGTGGCGGCCTTGCAGACCTGGTCGGCCGACGCCTGATGCCTAATCGCCCAAGAGGCGCCCACTGCGCGGGTAGAGTGCGCCTTTACCCCCCGCGGCGGAGACTTGTCCCGAATCCGGTAGGCCTCTGATATGGCGGAACGGATCCATCTGGCAATTGTGGCCTTGGATGCCGATTCACCCTTCTTGGGACCAGAAGGGAGAACAAACAGACCATCTGACTTACGGAACGGCGCGGTCCTGGAGACATAAATTCTAAGTGCACGCACTAGGTCCAGGGTGTGCAAGGACCTCTCCAAGCTGTGAGAGGGGCCAGGACAGAAGGACGGAAGGATGATTTCCTCATTAAGATGGAACGGGGAGACCACCTTTGGGAGAAAAGCGGGATCTGGCCGGAGAACCGCTTTGTCCTGGTGAAAAATCAAAAAGGGGGAACGACAAGAGAGAGCTGCCAGCTCTGACGTCCTGCGAATAGAAGTGATGGCAACAAGAAACACCACCTTCCAAGACAGGTGAGAAAGGGAAGATTCTCGCATGGGGAGCCCTGAAGTGACCCTAGGACTAGATTAAGGTCCCACGGTTCTAGAGGCCGACGGTACGGCGGTGCCAGGTGGGCCACTCCCTGGATGAAGGTCTTAACCTGTGAACGAGCGGCCAGTGGCTTCTGAAACAGGATTGATAACGCCGATATCTGGCCTTTTAGTGTTGCGAGCGAGAGACCCGCATCTAGGCCTGACTGCAAGAATGCCAACAGGGAAGGAAGGGAGAAGGCGAGAGGAGAAGAAATATTCTGCTCTTCACACCACCTGAAGAAAACCTTCCACGTGCGGTGGTAAATCTTTGATGAAGATGGCTTCCTGGCCCTAATCATTGTCTGAATCACTCTTGAGGAAAAACCAGCCTTAGCTAGAACCCAGGATTCAATGGCCAGGCCGTCAAATTTAGGACCTGTGAGTTCTGATGGAAGAGAGGCCCCTGCTGCAGGAGATCTGGACGGTCTGGAAGGTGCCACGGAGCGTCTGCGAGGAGCTGAGTTAGTTCCGCGAACCATGCTCGCCTGGGCCAGTCCGGAGCCACTAGGATGACCGGTATCCCTTCCGCCTTGATCTTCTTGAGGACCCTCGGAATTAGAGGGAGCGGAGGGAAGATGTACGGGAGACTGAACTGGCTCCATGACAGGGTGAGGGCGTCGACTCCTAAAGCCAAGCGGTCGCGGCACCGCGCTACAAAGTGCGGAACTTGACGGTTGAACCGGGAGGCCATTAGGTCCACGTCCGGAACTCCCCATCTGTCGCAGATCTGGTTGAAGACTTCCCGGTTGAGGGACCATTCTCCGGAGGCGAGGCCTTCCCTGCTGAGGAAGTCCGCCGCCCAATTGTCCACGCCTGGGATGTGTACCGCTGAGATCAGGGAGTGATGACACTCGGCCCAGTGCAATATCTTCTTGACTTCTCGCATCGCCCCGACACTTCTTGTGCCGCCTTGGTGGTTGATGTACGCCACCGCCGTCGCATTGTCCGACTGGATCCTGACCGGGCAACCCTGTACTAGGTGCCGAAACTGCTGCAAGGCTAGCCGGATGGCTCTTATCTCCAAAATGTTGATCTGGAGACAACTCTCTCTCGGTGACCATCGGCCCTGCGCTGTGTGATGTCGAAACACTGCTCCCCAGCCCTGGAGACTGGCGTCGGTGGTCACTATCTTCCAGTGGAGCGGGAGGAAAGACCTCCCTGATGCGAGGTTGCGCTGATTGAGCCACCAACGGAGGGAGTTGCGGGTCTCCGGCGAAAGATGAAAGCTGCGGTCCAGAGAAAAGGGAGATCTGTCCCACTTCTTCAGCAAGGCCAGCTGGAGTGGCCGGAGATGGAACTGTGCAAAGGGTACCGCTTCCATCGCCGCCACCATACGACCGAGGACTCGCATGCCGAACCTGATGGACACTTGGCGCTGACGCCGAAGAGCGCGGAGTCCTCGTTGTAGGGAGGAGATCTTCTCCTGTGTGAGGAAAACTCGCCCTTGGATGGTATCGAATACCATGCCTAAAAAGGTGATCCGACGGGCCGGGATCAGAGAGGACTTCTTCCGATTTATCAGCCACCCTAACCGTGAAAGGGTGTCGATCGTGACCTGAACCCCGAGACGACAGTCCTCGAAAGAAGAGCCCTTTATCAACATATCGTCCAAGTACGGGATGACCATGACACCCCTGGCATGCAGGACGGACATGGCAGCAGCCATGATCTTCGTAAAGACCCTGGGTGCGGATGCGAGGCCGAAGGGAAGAGCTGTGAACTGGAAGTGATCTTCCGCTATCGCAAAACGGAGGAACTGTTGGTGAGAGGTGGCTATCGGGACGTGAAGATAGGCGTCTTGAATATCCAGCGATGCCAGGAATTCGCCTACCTCCATGGACGCGATGACGGACCGGAGTGACTCCATTCGAAACGGCCGAGGTCTCACCGACCTGTTCAGAAGCTTTAGGTCGAGGACGGGACGGACAGAGCCGTCCTTTTTGGGGACCACGAAAAGGTTGGAATAGAACCCCTTGAAACGTTCTGCGGGAGGGACTGGTACCACGACTCCCGTTCGGAGGAGGGAGTCTATGGAGTGAAAGAACGCGCGAGCCCGCGCGGTAGACTCGGGAGGGCGAGATAGGAAAAAACGTCTCGGTGGCTTTGCCTCGAATTCTATTTTGTAGCCTGATGTGATGATCTCTCTGACCCAGGCATCGGCGGTCAGGGGGATCCACACATGCTGAAATTGAGACAGACGCCCTCCCACAAGTCTGGCGCTGTTGCGCGCCGACCGCGAGTCACTTGGAGGAACGACGGCGGTAACCAGAAGAGGATCTCGTGGACTGGCGGGGGCGTGAACGCCAGGCGGGATTGGTCTTGAATGACGGGGTCTTCCTGTCTCTCGGAGGAGAGCGGCTTTTCCGCGGCTGGGGATTGGAGCTGAAGCTGCGAAAGGACCGGAAACGAGCGGTGGAGCGCCGATTCTGGAAGCGCTTGGGGCGCAATTGGGGGAGAGATGTACTCTTTCCTCCCGTTGCATCGGAGATCAGCTGGTCCAGCCTATCTCCGAAGAGACGCTCCCCTAGGAAGGGCAGGGAAGTTAGTGACTTCTTAGAGGCCGCATCCGCGTTCCAGGAGCGGAGCCAAAGGGCTCGACGGATGGCCACATTGTTGCTGGCGGCCTGGGTCGCGCAACTTGCAGACGCCAGGGCTGCATTGAGCAAGTACTCACCCGCGAGGGAAATCTGCGAGGCGATGGGAACCAGGTCCGGATTGGCAGGAATGGCGCGGAGACCGCCGCGTAGCGTGTCCGCCCAGGACATCAGGGCCTTCGCCACCCAAACCGAGGCGAAGGCCGGAGAGAGGGATGAGCCCGCTGCCTCGAAGGCGGAACGGGCCAACCTGTCAATAGTACGGTCCGTAGGATCTTTGAGAGACGTACCGTTAGTGAGTGGAAGGACTGTGTGAGAAGACAGGCGGGAGACTGGGGGGTCAACCACAGGGGAACCTGCCCAATCCTTTCGAAGACCCTCAGGAAAGGGATAATGCAAATCGATGGACTTACCGCTGGTAAATACCCTGTCCGGCTGTTGCCTGTGGCTGCGCAGTAACTCAGCGAATTCTGGATGTCCGCTGAATGTGTTCTGGGCCCGCTTCACCCGCTTACAGGAGACCTGGGTGCTCTGGGAGGAGACTGGGTCCACCTGTACCTTCAAGGTCTGGTTTACTGCTTCTATCAGGCTATTTACCATGTGCCGAATATCGGCCGCCTGCTCTGAGTCCTGCAGGGGTACCGCATCGGAATCATCCTCGGAGCAGTCAGAAGCCTCCCTGGAGGACTGACGGTCTGGACCTGGGGATGAAGGTGAAACCTGGGAAGAGTCTGAGGACGAGACCTGGCGGGTCCGTTTCTGAGCAGCAGAGGAGGACCCTGCAACGGGGCTCACCTGCTCCGGGGGCAATTGCGCCGGGTCTGCGGGAATCTGGGCGAGCGTCGGCAGCAGGCGTAGAGCTTGCGCGATGGTCCGAGAAGCCTCAGAGAGGGAATCTACGGACTGGGACAGGGACGCTAGCCAGTCGGGGGGGGGGCGGGACGCAGGGCCCTGCAGCATATGGCGCTGTGGCGTCTGCGGTATCAGAAACGTCGGCCGCGGAGTTCTGCGGAGGCTGTGCGTCTGTAGAACAGACGGAGCATAGTGGGGCGTCCTGACCCTGGGAAAATTTGGAGCTGCAGGAGGAGCATGCAAAAAATAGTGCAAAGGGGGCCTGCTTGGATTGGGTGGGCTTAGCCTTAGGCATGGTGCACACAGGTACTCTCCCTGGTGGCTGCTAGGAAGGAGACAGGAGAGGGTTAACTCGTCCCTAAACTCAGAGAATGCTACCTAGTGAGGGCTACTCCTTAGGAGCAGAGCTTACCCAGGTCCTGCGTGCTGCCCACCAGTCCAGAAGTGGAGTCCAGGAATGAGCTGGCCAGAAAAGTCAGAACGCCGGCGCGCTGCAGCCTCAGGGGACCAGAGGCAGGCTAAAATGGCGAGGGGACGCTGGAGGAGGCTGGGGGAGGAGCAGGATTCCGGCGCGAAAAGTCTGGAGGATTCACAGCCCCCACCATCTGCCAGGAGGCAGAGCAGTGGGAGGTACAGAGGGAGACGACCGGCGGCCAATAGCGCTGCAGCGGGGGCGTGGCTAGGACGCAGGAGCGACTAGGCCGAGACCGGGGACTAAATTTATGGAGGGGGCCGGGGGAAAGAGCAGGGAAGTCGGATCCTACCTGCAATCGGCGGCGCCGGCTCAGCGATGGATGCGGTGCAGGCAGAGCTCCCTGGCCCTGCCTGTGAACAGCGCTGCTCGTCCAGGAAGGCTCCGGGGGAGAGCGTGCTGAAGGCAGGGTAGTGGGCATCATGATGGGGGTAGACAGCCCCCTATGAGGAGAAGGCAGCGTGACAGGGCCCCATCTATCACAAACGCTGCTGAGGTTCCATCCCTGCTGTATTCCCCTGTACGCCCTTTGGGGTGATACCTCAGGGCGAATCAGGGGTGCCCACAAAACAACCTGCCCACACGCGCACCCCCGGGAGTGGTACCACGGGGACGGGCGGGGGAGAGGGCCCCGAAGTCTCAAGCCCCTGCGACCCTGGGGAGCGGTACCCACGGGGCTGCGGAGAATGAGTGAAGCGAATACCTGCAGAGAAGAAGACGACAGGTATGAGAGCGATGAGCGGCGCCGAAATAAAATAAAAAAGCGCAAAAACATACATGGCTGAGGGGGGCCGAGACGGCCCACATCAGCCTCCTACGACACTAAGCTAAAAACTGGTCTGAGCCCGCCTCCGGCTCGGGGTGTATGCTGCTAGGGAGGAGCTAACTTTTTTATGTTTACTTAGTGTCAGCCTCCTAGTGACAGCAGCATAACCCATGGTCCTGTGTCCCCCAATGAAACGATAGAGAAATTCTCTTTTTCTTTATCGTTCCTTTGGGAGACCCAGACCATGGGACGTTCCAAAGCTGTCCCTGGGTGGGAATAAACAGAAAAAACTAAGAAGTAGGCGGAGCCTAACTTCACAAGTGGGCGACAGCCGCCTGAAGGATGCGTCTGCCCAAACTCGCATCTGCCGAAGCATGAGCATGCACTTGGTAGTGCTTCGAAAAGGTATGCAGGCTAGTCCAAGTGGCAGCCTGACAGACTTGTTGAGCCGTAGCCTGGTGCCTAAAAGCCCAAGAGGCACCGACAGCTCTGGTCGAGTGTGCTTTGATCCCCGGCGGGGGAGGCACCTGAGTACTCTGATAGGCGTCCGAAATGGTCGATCTAATCCAACGGGCCAAGGTCGGCTTAGAAGCAGAGAGACCCTTGCGCCGCCCTGTGGTTAGCACAAAAAGAGAGGTGCACCGCCTAAGCGCAGCGGTGCGAGACACACAAATCCAGAGAGCACGCACCAGATCTAGAGTATGCAGCGCTTTCTCAAAGCGATGAACAGGGGCCGGACAGAAGGAAGGCAAGGAAATATCCTGGTTAAGGTGGAAGGGAGAGACCACCTTAGGAAGAAAGTCCGGGGTCGGACGGAGAACTACCTTGTCTTGGTGAAAAAGCAAAAAAAAGGTGACTCCGAGGAGAGCGCAGCCAAATCAGAGACTCTCCTGAGAGAAGTTATGGCAACTAGAAAGGCCACCTTTTGAGAAAGACGATACAAAGAAACCTCCCTAAGGGGCTCGAAAGGGGGTTTCTGCAATACCGTGAGGACCAAGTTAAGGTCCCAGGGATCCAAGGGCCGCCGATAAGGCGGAATGATGTGAGACGCACCTTGCATGAAGGTGCGAACCTGAGCCAGCCGGGCGAGATGCCGCTGGAACAGCACTGATAGAGCTGAGACTTGTCCCTTGAAAGAGTTGAGGGACAGTCCTAGCTACAGACCGGACTGTAAAAAAGACAGAAAGGTCGGCAACTAGAATGGCCAAGGAGAATGGCCGGAAGAGCGACACCAGGACAGGAAAATTTTCCAAGTCCTGTGATAGATCTTGACGGAGGAAGACTTACGGGCCCGAGTCATAGTGGAGATGACTTCAGGAGGAATACCAGAAGCCGTCAAAATCCAGGACTCAAGAGCCACGCCGTCAATTTGAGTACCGCAGAATTCGGGCGGAAAGAAGGGAATTTTGTTACTTACCGTAAATTCCTTTTCTTCTAGCTCCAATAGGGAGACCCAGACAATTGGGTGTATAGCTACTGCCTCCGGAGGCCACACAAAGCATTACACTAAAAAGTGTAAGGCCCCTCCCCTTCTGGCTATACACCCCCCGTGGGATCACGGGCTGCTCAGTTTTAGTGCTAAAGCAAGAAGGAGGAAAGCCAATAACTGGTTTAAACAAATTCACTCCGAATAACATCGGAGAACTGAAAACCGTTCAACATGAACAACATGTATACCCGCAAAAAAAAACCAAAAATCCCGAAGGACAACAGGGCGGGTGCTGGGTCTCCCAATTGGAGCTAGAAGAAAAGGAATTTACGGTAAGTAACAAAATTCCCTTCTTCTTTGTCGCACCTAATTGGGAGACCCAGACAATTGGGACGTCCAAAAGCTGTCCCTGGGTGGGTAACTTAATACCTCATGTTAGAGCTGCAAAACAGCTCTCCCTTACGAGGAGGCAACTGCCGTCTGCAGGACTCCTCTACCTAGGCCGGCGTTCGCCGAAGCGTAGGCATGCACCTGATAATGTATGGTGAAAGTGTGCAGACTCTACCAGGTAGCTGCCTGGCACATCTGTTGAGCCGTAGCCTGGTGACGTAATGCCCAGGACGTACCCACGGCTCTGGTTGAATGGGCGTTCAGCCGTGATGGAACCGGAAGCCTAGCAGAACGGTAGGCTTCAAGAATTGGTTCTTTGATCTATCGAGCCAGGGTGGATTTGGAAGCCTGCGACCCTTTGCGCTTACCAGCGACAAGGACAAAGAGTGTATCCGAGCGGCGCAAAGGCGCCGTGCGGGAAATGTAGATTCTGAGTGGTCTCACTAGATCTAACAAATGTAAGTCCTTTTCATACCGATGAACCGGATGAGGACAAAAGGAAGGTAAGGAGATATCCTGATTAATATGAAACGAGGATACTACCTTAGGGAGAAACTCCTGAATGAGGCGCAACACTACCTTGTCCTGGTGGAACACCAGGAAGGGAGCCTTGGATGACAGTGCTGCTAGCTCAGACACTGTCCGAAGAGACGTGATCGCTACCAGAAAGGCCACTTTCTGAGATAGTCGAGAAGGTGAAACATTCGTCAGAGGCTCGAAAGGCGGCTTCTGGAGAGCAAGTAGTACCCTGTTCAGATCCCATGGATCTAACGGCCGCTTGTACGGGGGGACGATATGACAAACCCCCTGCAGGAACGTGCGTACCTGAGGAAGTCGTGCTAGACGCCTCTGAAAAAAACACCAATAGCGCCAAGCCTTGCCCTATAAGGGAGCCGAGCGACAAGCCCTTTTCCAACCGAAATTGCAGGAAGGAAAGAAGAGTAGGCAATGCCAATGGCCTGGGGGACACTCCTTGTACAGAGCACCAGTATAAGAAAATCTTCCACGTCCGTGGTAGATCTTAGCAGACGTGGGCTTCCTAGCCTGACTCATAGTGGCAACGACCCCTTGGGATAATCCTGAGGACACTAGGATCCAGGACTCAATGGCCACACAGTAGGTTCAGGGCCGTAGAATTCTGGAAAAAACGGCCCTTGGGACAGTAAGTCTGGCCGGTCTGGTAGTGCCCACGGTTGACCGACCGTGAGATGCCTGTCGCCAGAGCTCTTTGATCGCAATGAAAATCGGGACCTTGCTATTGTGCCGATTCTTGACACCCGTCCGGGTGCAGAGACCATTCCGCTGCGTCCACGCCCTGGTAACTGCGGATATGGTGTATGCTCTGTCTGCCACCCACAGCAGAATCCGGCGAACTTCCTGGAAGTCTCGCCGACTGCGTAGTCCGCCTTGGTGGTTGATGTATGCCACCGCTGTGGATTGTCCGACTGAATTCGGATCTGTTTGCTTTCCAGCCACTGCAGGAAGGCTTGTAGAGCAATATACACTGCCCAGAGCTCCAGACAATTGATCTGAAGAGTGGACTCCTCTGAAAAGAGTTCTTGATCGTCTGAGAAAGAGCGACGTTCCTGTGTAGGGACGTCGACTACTCCTCCCATTAGCGAAGAATGTTCCATTGAAGTGGACGCAGATGAAACTGCGTGAAAGGGACTGCCTCTGGATGAGGCGTCTCCTTGAAAGAGAGACTGCACCCCCGTCTGTAGTGAACGCTGTTTGTCCAGCGGACGCTTCACTATCGCTGAGAGAGTGTGAAAACTCCTTGCCAAGATATGCCAGCGATTGGGTTTAACTTTGAAAAGTTGAAGACCCACCCGAAACCCTGGAAAGTCTCCAGCGCCATGTTCAGGCTGTGTTGGCATGCCTCTTAAAAGAGTGCCTTGACAAGTAGATGGTCTAAGTAAGGGATCACAGAGTGACCCTGAGAGTGCGGGACTGCTCACACTGCTGCCGTGAAGTCGGTGAAAACCCGTGGGGCTGTCGCCAGACCGAAGGGTAGGGCTACGAACTGAAGATGCTCGTCTTCAATAACGAATGGTAGCAAACGCCGGTGTCCTGGAGCAACCGGCACGTTGAGATAAGCATCCTGATGTCTATTGATGCTAGGAAATCTCTTTGAGACATTGAGGCAATGACGGAGCGGAGGGATTCCATCCGGAACCGCCTGGTTTTCACGTGCTAGGTGAGCCGTTTTATGTTGGCACTACGACCAGATCGGAGTAAAAAGCGTATCTTGTTCCTGAGGAGGAACAGGGATTACTACTCTTTCTGCCTTCAGAAGAGCCTCGGCTCGGCCGGTGAGGAAGTTTTGGGACAAACTGTCTCTCATCCACCGGCCTTTGACCTGTGGCAGGTAAGTGTCGCTAAAGCGGGGGAGTCTGCGACCGATCGGGGACGCGGAGTGAGAGGGCTGAAAGTCATGAGGAAAACGCCGTGGTAGCGGTTCCTCCTGCTGCTTTCCCCGGGCGTGATGGAGCCCGCCAGGAATCTGCGCCCCTCTGAGCCTTTTGCGTCCTTTTGGACGAGGACCACTGGGACCTGCCCGAGCCTGGGAAGGACCGAAACCTCGACTGTCCATTCTCCTGTTGGGTTTTGTTTGATGTGGGCCGGGGTAAGGAAGAATCCGTACCCTTGTACAGTTGAATGATTACATCCAACCACTCACTAAACAGTCTGTCACCAGATAACGGCAACCTGGTTAAGCACTTTTTTGGAAGCAGCATCTGCTCCAATCCCTTAACCACTAGGCTCTGCGTAAAAACACGGAGTTGGCGGACGCCACTGACGTACGGCTCGTAGCGTCCAGGACAGCATTAACAGCTTGAGTCGCAATGCCGACATTGCGAGGTTAAGGACGCTACTGCGGCCAAGATGTACATGTGACAGCGTCCCCCTGCGCAATACTAGCTGAAAAAGCTTGGAGTGCCTCTACGGCTGCGAATGCCGGAGCAACCGATCCGCCGATAGCTTCATAGACAGATTGCAACGAGAGGTCTATCTGTCTGTCAATGGCATGTTTAAGTGAAGTCCCATCTTCCACTGCAACTATAGATCTAGCCGCAAGCCTGGAGATTGGGGGATCCACCTTTGGACACTGGGTCTAGCGCTTGACCACGTCAGGGGGGAAGAGACACCGCGTATCCTAAATACGGTTGGAGAAACTGTTATCGGGATAAGCGTGGAGATTCTGGACTGCTTCTCTGGAGTCAGAGTGACCAGAAAAATACTCAATATACACTTGAGATACTGAAAGAGGGATTTATCCTGCTGTGAAGCTGACTCCTCCACTGGAGGAGTTGAGAGGGAAATACCCAACTTTCCATTGATGGACGCTATAAGATTATTCACTATAGCGTCACCATCCGGTGCATCCGGATTGAGAGCGGTCTCAAGATCAGAGTCCTGAACAGCTACGTCTGTCCCCTGATACAGAGAGTACTCCTGTGGTGACCCTGACCAGTGATGAAGTCGAGGGCCGTTTCCATGGAGCTCGCTTAGGCCGTCTGGGACTGTCGTCCGTGTCAGAGCCTGCACCCTGGGATGTATGGGACCCCCCTGGAACCCTGATTTATTCCAAGTCAGGGTGGCCAGGGGCATTGAATCAACCTTGGCCAAGGTATATCTGGACTGCAAAGTCTGTAAGCTATTAGTCATAATCACAGACAATATAGCAGCGGAAACTGCAACTCCATCCCTGTCCATGGACAGGAATCACAGGTGGTCTTTTGGCTACCTGTAGCGGAGACCCCGGTTGAGCAATTGCACATACTGGGGGCCCTGGAACCGTATCACGTGCAGTACAAGCAGCATAGAAAGCCTGTGCCTTGGCACCCCTGCGTTTTTGCTGTTGTTGTCTAGCCATCTAGGAGCATTAGCTAAGAATAGCGACCTTACAGTGAAAGCATACAAGCATGAAGTACAAATAAACACTTCAGCATATGTAGTACAAGCAGCTTAGAAAGCTTGTGCCTTGGCACCTTTGCTTTTCTGCTGCTGTTGTCTAGTTATTCAGGAGCATTAGCGAAGAATAGCGACATACAGTGAATGTATAGCATACAAACATGAAAATAAACACTGCAGCACATGCAATTCAAGCAGCATTGAAAGCTTGTGTCTTAGCACCCTTGCTGTTTGCTGCCGCTGGCTAGCCATCTAGGCGGGTAGACAGCCAAGAATAGCCATTACAGTGCCATGTATAGCATACAAGCCCAAAGGACACATGACACTTCAGCACATGCAAGACAAGCAGCATAGAAAGTCTGTGCTTTAGCACCGCTGCTTTTTAGCTGCTGTTTCTAGGCCTGCATCCTGAATAGCGACTTTACAAAAGTACAGCAGGAGACTTCGGCATTAGTGGGTCAGCACTGCAGCTGCCGCTTACCGCCCGCACAAAAGCAGGTGTGTGGCGCCTCCTGTGATTGCTAGCTCAGCGCTTGTCTCCGTTTTCCCGCTCTGCGTGCCGGAATGGCTGCCGGCGTCCAGAGAAGAGGGGCGGGCCGAGGGCGTGCCCGAGACAAGAGCGGGAACCCGGCGTCCCACTGAGTCTAGTGAAGGGGGCTGGAGAATGCAAAGCAGACTCCAGCTCCCTGCGCTGACTTACTGTACAGCGTCCCGCCCCTTCCCTGACTGGCAGGGCTGGGGGCGGGAACGAAAGGAAAACTAGGCCGCAAAGCCGGGGACTCGAGTAATAAGCGCGGCCGTCCTATGTGCACGGCCGGCGCGGAAGTCCCCGGCGCACCACAAGTCCCAGCCGCGCCACAGTGTAAAACACCCAGCAGCGGCCGGCGCGGCAGTTCCCAATACATAAATTCACTCAGCAAAGCTGCAGTGAATAATAGCACAAGCGCTCCGCGCTGTTGTCCCCGGCGCACTAACACTCCCAGCAATGCTGGTGCGTGTGTGCGCGATGTGTACGGGGACACAGAGTACCTTAATGTCGCAGGGCCCTGTCCCTGAGGATACCCAGCTCCAAATCCAGCAGGTTCTCTGGGTCTGTGGATGGAGCCCGGTCTCAGTGCCTGGAGACCGGTAAGATCCCACTTCACCCAGAGCCCTGAGGGGGGATGGGGAAGGAAAACAGCATGTGGGCTCCAGCCTCCGTACCAGCAATAGGTACCTCAACCTTACAAACCGCAAGTGGGGTGAGAAGGGAGCATGCTGGGGGCCCCATATGGGCCCACTTTTCTTCCATCCGACATAGTCAGCAGCTACTGCTGACTAAACAGTGGAGCTATTGCATGGATGTGTGCCTCCTTCGCACAAAGCTTGAAAACTGAGCAGCCCGTGATCCCACGGGGGGTGTATAGCCAGAAGGGGAGGGGCCTTACACTTTTTAGTGTAATGCTTTGTGTGGCCTCCGGAGGCAGTAGCTATACACCCAATTGTCTGGGTCTCCCAATTAGGAGCGACAAAGAAAACGGACCTTGTGAGAGCAGGTCTGGACGGTCCGGAAGATGCCACGGCATCTCCACGGACAGTTGGAGCAGGTCCGGATACCAAGCTCGCCTGGGCCAGTCCGGTGCAATGAGGATGACTCGACGGCCCTCCATTCTGATCTTGCGCAGGACTCTGGGCAAGAGAGCTAGAGGGGGAAGCACGTAGGACAGACGAAACTGGGACCAGTCTTTAACCAGAGCGTCCGCGGCGAACGCCTGAGGATCGTGGGAGCGAGCCACGTAAACCGGAACCTTGTTGTTGTGACGGGATGCCATTAGGTCCACGTCCGGAGTGCCCCACTTGCGGCAGATTGACTGAAACACTGCCGGGTGCAGGGACCACTCGCCACCGTCCACGGATTGACGGCTGAGATAATCTGCCTCCCAGTTTTCTACGCCAGGGATGTGGACTGCGGATATGGTGGACTTGGAGTCCTCCGCCCATTGAAGAATGCGTTGAACCTCCAACATTGCCAGGCGGCTGCGTGTCCCGCCTTGGTGATTGATGTAGGCAACCGCTGTCGCGTTGTCTGATTGGACTCGAATGTGCCTGCCCGCCAACAGGTGGTGAAAGGCTAGGAGAGCTAGAAGCACAGCTCTGGTTTCCAGCACATTGATTGAAAGGACTGACTCGGACGGAGTCCAAGTGCCCTGTGCTCTGTGGTGGAGATGTACCGCTCCCCAGCCGGATAGGCTGGCATCCGTGGTGAGAATCACCCAGGACGGAGTCAGGAAGGAGCGCCCTTGGGACAGGGAGAGGGGTCGAAGCCACCACTGAAGACAGCTCCTGGTCCGTGGCGACAGAGCCACTAACCTCTGTAAGGAGGAAGGCCGCTTGTCCCAACAGCGGAGAATGTCCAGCTGCAGAGGACGCAGATGGAACTGGGCAAAGGGAACCGCCTCCATGGAGGCCACCATTTGACCCAGCACCTGCATCAGGCGCCTGAGGGAATAACGGCGGGGCCTCAGGAGAGAGCGCACCGCTAGCCGGAGAGACTGCTGTTTGATTAAGGGCAACTTCACAAGTGCCGGCAAAGTCTCGAACTGCATCCCTAGGTACGTGAGACTCTGGGTCGGAGTCAGAGTGGATTTGGGAAGATTGACAATCCACCCGAATTGGGCTAGGGTGGCGAGAGTGAGCGAAACACTCCGCTGACAGTCTGCGCTGGCTGTACCCTTGACCAGAAGGTCGTCCAGATAAGGAAGCACTGCTAACCCCTGGAGGTGCAGGACCGCAATCACTGCCGCCATGACCTTGGTGAATACCCGAGGGGCCGTGGCTAACCCGAAGGGGAGAGCCACGAATTGGAAATGATCCTCTCCTATCGCAAAACGTAACCAACGCTGATGTGACACTGCGATTGGCACATGTAGATAGGCATCTCTGATGTCGATGGACGCCAGGAACTCCCCTTGGGTCATAGAGGCAATGACTGATCGCAGAGACTCCATGCGAAAATGCCGCACCCGGACATGCTTGTTGAGAAGCTTGAGATCCAGGATGGGCCGGAAGGTACCGTCCTTTTTTGGAACTAGGAAGAGATTTGAGTAAAAACCTCTGAACCGTTCCTGAGCGGGAACTGGGACAATCACTCCGTTTGCCTGCAAGGACGCCACGGCCTGCGAGAAGGCGGCGGCCTTGGAGCAGGGGGGAGTAGAGAGAAAAAATCTGTTTGGAGGGCTGGTAAAGAATTCTATCCTGTAGCCGTGAGATATGATGTCTCTCACCCACTGATCGGAGACTTGCTTTAACCAAGCGTCGCCAAAGTGGGAGAGCCTGCCACCGACTAAGGACGTGGCTGGAGCGGGACAAGAGTCATGAGGAAGCTGCCTTAGTGGCAGAACCTCCTGCGGTCTTCTGCGGACGCGCTTTTGGGCGCCAGTTGGATTTCTGATCCTTGGCTGAGTTAGCGGACGAGGCGGAAGGCTTAGAGGATGACCAGTTGGAGGAACGAAAGGAACGAAACCTCGATTGATTCCTACCCTGGGCGGGTTTCCTGGTCTTGGTTTGTGGCATGGAAGTACTCTTCCCGCCAGTAGCTTCTTTAATGATTTCATCCAGCTGTTCACCAAACAGCCGTGAACCAGCAAAAGGGAGCCCAGCAAGAAACTTCTTGGAAGAAGCATCTGCCTTCCACTCTCGAAGCCACAAAATCCTGCGGATAACAAGAGAATTAGCTGAAGCCACCGCAGTGCGGTGAGCAGCCTCTAGCATGGCAGACATGGCATAAGATGAAAAAGCTGAAGCCTGAGCAGTTAAGGTAACCATCTCAGGCATAGATTCCTTGGTGAGGGAATGCATCTCCTCTAGAGAAGCAGAGATGGCTTTGAGAGCCCACACTGCTGCAAAAGTCGGGGAAAACGCGGCCCCCGCAGCTTCATACACAGATTTGGCCAGAAGGTCAATCTGACGGTCAGTGGAATCCTTAAGTGAGGTGCCGTCAGCCACCGACACAACGGTCCGGGCTCATAGCCTAGACACCGGAGGGTCTACCTTTGGGGAGTGAGACCACTCCTTGACCACCTCAGGTGGAAATGGAAACCGGTCATCAGAACCACGCTTTGGAAAGCGTTTGTCAGGGCAGGCCCTGAGTTTGGTCACAGCGGTCTGAAAGCTGAAGTGGTTAAAGAACACACTCTTCACTCTCTTAGGCGAGGTAAACTGATGTTTTGCTCCTCTGACAGTGGCGGATTGAGATCCAGTACAGAATTAATAGAAGCAATCAAATCACTAAGATCTGAGTCACCCTCAGAGAAATCCATGGGATACATAGCCTCCCAGTGAGGGCATCCTCCTCATCTTGAGAGTCAGCTCTTGAGACAGAGCCGTGGGATGGGGAGGGGGAGGAAACCCTGCGCCTTCTCTTAGAAGGACGGGGTCTGGGATCAGATAATGTATCCTCCGTGAGCTCCGATGGACGGAGGTCAGAGGATAGGAGTCCTCTGTCAAGAGTATTAGAGGCACCCTGTGAGGGAGGCTGATGCATATTCATCAAAAGTCCTGGACAAAAGTCCCATGGACTCAGCAAATGACTGGGATATGGACCTAGAAAAGGACTCTACCCAGGCCGGGGGTTCAGTCACAGGTGCAGCAGCAGCCTGAGAGACCACTGGGGGTGAGACTCCAGGCTGTGGCACCGCCAAGTTAGAGCAACCATCACAGTGTGGATAAATGCTCGGCTCAGGCAGCAGGAGCTTACATGCAGTGCATGCAGAATAAAGCTTTGGAGCCTTGCTCCTTGTGTGAGACATGCTGCTGGAGTGGGGGCTTTGCAGAGAATGAACCCCAGGGAGAATATACAGAGGTCCACAACCGGAGACCGGCTGTGGCTTACCAGACCGCTGAGCGCGGTGTTGTGTGCCCTCCAGATCCCGAAGCCCGGTCCCCCAGTCGCAGCACCTCAGCAGAGATGCAGAATGCAGGATGTCCCAGAGCAGAGTGAACTCTGCCTGAGAAATGACTAGGGGGCGTTCCTATAAAAGAGCGGGAACTGGAGGGCTATAGAGACCTGCAGGGAAGGAGGGACGCCCCAGCAGTGGGGAGTGTCCCACCCCTGTGTAGAACGGCCGCCGGGAGGAGCCGAACCTGTCCCTCTGCATGAGTGACATGCGAGGGCAGGAAAATGAAACTAGGCCTCCGGCGAAGCCGGGGCCTAAATTTAAGCGGCGAGGCCGATAAGCAGGCACCATCGGCGCGGTTCTCAGGCAAAAGCTAGAGAATCCGCCGGAAAAGTTAAAACAATCACATACAGCATACTCTCCCCTTACAATAAAGAACCGGGAGCCCCAACATAAACGTCTCAGGTACTTAGCTGCTGAGACGCAGGGCCATGTCCCTGGGGATGAGTGCTCCGGTTGCAACAGAATCCTCAAGGGGCTGTGGATGGAGACCGGACTCCTGCCAGGCATGGAGACCGTGCTGGCTCCCACTTCAAGCCAGAGCCCAGAAGGGATGGTGAAGGAGCGCGGCATGTAAGGCTGCAGCCTTGTAAATCAACCTTAACAACACCGCCGACACAGTGGGGTAAGAAGGGACATGCCGGGAGTCCAGACATGGACCCGCTTTTCTTCAAACTCTTTCCAAAAGTCAAACAAATCAGATGAGAATGCATGTGTGGATGTATGCCTCCTGACACAAAGCAATAAACTGGCTAGGACTGGCTACCAGGGGGTGTATAAGCTCAGAGGGAGGAGCTACACTTTTGAGTGTAGTACTTTGTGTGTCCTCCGGAGGCAGAAGCTAAACACCCATGGTCTGGGTCTCCCAAAGGAACGATAAAGAAAAGGAAGTCAGTACAATGTCCTCGTTCATATGAAACGGGGAAATAACCATCACAAGAAAATCCGGAAGGGGGCGTAGAACCACCTTGTTCTGATGAAAGATCAGAAAGGGTTCGCGGCAAGAGAGTGCTGCCAGTTCCGAAACTTGTCTGATGGACGTAATCGCCACTAAGAATGTTACCTTCCAGGAGAGAAGAGCAAGAGAAGATTCCTTTAAAGGTTCAAAAGGGGGACCCTGGATACCGTCCAAAACGTGATTGAGGTCCCATGGGTCCAGCGACCGTTTATACGGGGGATCTAGATGGATAACGCCCTTGAGGATTGCAAGCTAGGCGGTATTGATAAAATATTGAGAGAGATGAAACCTGCCCCTTAAGGGAGGTGAGGGCCAACCCCTTTTGCAACCTGACTGCAAAAAAAAAATCAAGAATTCTGGGGATCGCCAGAGGCATAGGTTGGACATTAGATTCCCTGCACTGGGAAAGGAAAGTTTTCCACGTATGGTGGTAAATACGGGATGAAGGCCGGCTTTCGGGCACTGTACAAACATCATTCCCCTTCCTCCGGCTCCTCAGACTGCGGAACATGTGGGAGAACCCCATCTGTGTACCCCAGAGGGAGAACCATGGGGGTCATGCCCTTTTTCTGATCTGCAACCGGTGAAGCTGAGGGCTGATTCTTATCAGAAGGACCCTCTATAGAGGTGTCATCAGGCTGCGTTCTGTCCATGGCCCCCGAGGGGTGTGAGGACGATGTTGCATAGCCAGCACCAGGTTATGGGAACTGTGCCCACTCCGGGGACTGGGAGCCGTAGGCTCTGGGCTGGCAGCGGTTGCTGCGGTGGTGGTGGGGGAGCTACAGGGGCACCAGACTCACAGAAGGAAGAGGTGCTATCATCCTCTAGTAGCTCAGCATGGCAGGATACATTAAAAAGGTCTTATAGTTGTTGCTGTAGTTGTGCAGGGTATAAAACATGTGACTGCAGCCTCTGGTTGATGAGCCACAAACTCTAGATTGTAATGAGGGAGCAATGCTCTGCAGAGCTAATGTGCAAGTGAGGATATAACTCAACCAGAACACTGATGACCCCTCCACCCCCCCCCCTCCTGCGTCCCAGTTCCTGTGGGAAGGAGGATGCTAGCTCTGAGAGACGCCCACAGGCTCTGATCACAACAAGAGGGAGTAATGCTCTGCAGAGCTCATGTGTGAGCATGGGTTACGTGCGCTTTCGTGAGGGGGCGTGGCTTATAAAGTGTCGGAGGGGGCGGAGCTTAGCTCTGACAAGTGGCATGAGAAAATATAACAAAAAGAATGGTGGGAAGGGACTCCCCTTCCCTCCTCCAGCCCTGCACAGCAATGGTGGACAGAAAAAGTAAAAGAAAGAGTCCTGGGGGCTCTCCCCCTCCCCCCACCACAGGTGGAATGCTATGCAGGAGTCTGCAATCAGCCCAATCCAGTCAGTGTGAACTTTGCTCCAATTCCTGTCAGGGAGCCAGTGTGGAGATTCTGACGCCTGCTGTGCCCGGTCACAGAGCGTGTATCAACTGAGAGCCTGCCAGAGGAACTGAGGAAGTTTTCATCTGCTCTGGAAAATCGGTGCCTGTGAGAACCGTCGTCCAGTGATTAACAGCCCAGCATCCAGCGTCGCAGGAGGGGGTACGGGAGGCGACACTCAGCGTTCCCGCCTGTTGATGATTTTGGGAAATCGGTCCCCGAAGGAAACCGTCGCCCTCTAAAAACAAAAAATTCTTGCTGCAGTAGTCTGCAGAGATGTGCCTCCTATAGACACTAAGCTAAAACTGAAGTAGCCTGGCTGGGCCAGGGGGTGTATACTGCACGGGAGGAGCTAACATCTATGCATCTACTTAAGTGTCCTCCTATGGATAAGCAGCCATGGTCCTGTGTCCCCCAATGAGGCGTCAGAGAAATAAGCCCTCACTACGCCAAAGATCCCACAAATGAGAACGCTACGGGTCGTGGAAAATGGCGCAAAACGTGCGCTACTTTTTTTTGCAAACCTTTTTTTTTAACCCCTTAGATAAAAGTAAACCTATACATTATTGGTGTCCATGAACTCGCACCGAACTGAGGCATCACAAAAATATATCAGTTTTACCATATGGTGAACACAGTGAATAACACATCTCAATAACTATAGTGCAATCGCACTTTTTTTTTTTTTTGCAATTTTTCCGCATTTGGCATTTTTTTGCCGTTTTCCAGAGCACTATATGGTAAAACTCATGGTTTCATTTAAAAAGTACAACTTGTCCCGCAAAAAAACAAGTCCTAACATGGCAAGAATGATGGAAAAACAAAAAAAACAAAAAAAATAAAAAAAAAATTTTTACAGTTCTGAAGGGTGGCGATAAAAAAAAAAAACGGAAAGCGCAAAATCGGCTGGTTGTGAAGGGGTTAAAGTATTATTAAATAAATGGTATCAGTTGGTAAACATTAATAGCACATCAAGAAATAAAATTTCTGAATTACAATAAAAAGTTAAAGCACAAATGATAACTCAACACCGCTCTGGCCTCTGTTGTATAAGCCAGTTTTACTGCCAATGTACAGCCAGTTTAGTATCAATACCCAGAAAAGGCCCCACAAGCTCAATCAATGGCAGGAAACAATTACCTTTCCAGAGGTCCACCAAACTTTTTGTAACTTTTAATAAACCTAAAGAAAATAAAATAAACAGATATTAGAAAACACTTGTAAGATCTGAGTGCTGCATTACTGTAATGCTGAGAAGACCTAATTTATAATTTGTTAGCTTCACAGAAGAGGAAAGAAAACAGGAATAAGAACAATTCTAGATGCATTTGTATCGTCTCAAACACATTATACCATCAGTCAACCATTAAAGCTTAATAAAATCGTGTGTACGCTCAGCTTTACTACATATGCTGATGACTACATCTTACCTCCGTATTTCAGCATCACTAAAACCTTTTATGATTTCCCTTGGTATGGTCCTTGGTCGACCGCGTTTCTTGGGTCGTTTTCTATCAGAGCCCGAATCACTGTCATCAGAAGCTGAATATCTTCTATTCCGACTTCGTCTGCCTTCGCTTCCATTAAAGCTTGCCTAAAAATCAGACATATTTCTTGAAAAACAGAATATCCTAACCCACAAAAGAAGGGAATTTTGTTTACTTACCGTAAATTCCTTTTCTTCTAGCTCCTATTGGGAGACCCAGACAATTGGGTGTATAGCTTCTGCCTCCGGAGGCCACACAAAGTATTAGGCTATGTTCACACTAGAAAAATGATTTTTCTTAAGAAATTTCTTAAGAGTGAAGGATTAGTGCACCTGCGTTAAAAAACGCATCAAAAACGCACCTGCGTTTTTGCCGCGTTTTCGGTGCGTTTTTACCGCTGGTTGCTCCCTGCGTTATTGTGCCAATTATCTATGGCAAAAAACGCAGTTAGCTGCAGAAAAGAAGTGACATGCTCATTCTTTTTCTTAAGAAAATCTACTGAAAGAATTTTCTTAAGAAAAAAAGCGCAGTGTGTGCACAGCTAATTTTTTTTGCCATAGGTTTTGCTGGGGAATGTCTGCAGAAAGGTTACAAGAATTTCTCAAGAAATTTCTGCAGCAAAAACGGACCCAAAACGCAGGTAAAAAACGCAGTGTGTGAACATAGCCTTACACTTTAAAAAGTGTAACCCCTCCCCTCTGCCTATACACCCTCCCGTGCATCACGGGCTCCTCAGTTTTGGTGCAAAAGCAGGAAGGAGGAAACTTATAAATTGGTCTAAGGTAAATTCAATCCGAAGGATGTTCGGAGAACTGAAAACCATGAACCAAAAGAACAATTCAACATGAACAACATGTGTACACAAAAGAACAACCAGCTCGAAGGGAACAGGGGCGGGTGCTGGGTCTCCCAATAGGAGCTAGAAGAAAAGGAATTTACGGTAAGTAAACAAAATTCCCTTCTTCTTTGTCGCTCCATTGGGAGACCCAGACAATTGGGACGTCCAAAAGCAGTGGGTAAAAATACCTCGATAAAAAGAGCCGAAAACGGCCCCCTCTTACAGGTGGGCAACCGCCGCCTGAAGGACTCGCCTACCTAGACTGGCGTCTGCCGAAGCATAGGTATGCACCTGATAGTGTTTCGTGAAAGTGTGCAGACTAGACCAGGTAGCTGCCTGACACACCTGCTGAGCCGTAGGCCGGTGCCGCAATGCCCAGGACGCACCCACGGCTCTGGTAGAATGGGCTTTCAGCCCTGAAGGAATCGGAAGCCCAGAAGAACGGTAGGCTTCAAGAATCGGTTCCTTGATCCACCGAGCCAAGGTTGACTTGGAAGCCTGCGAACCCTTACGCTGGCCAGCGACAAGGACAAAGAGCGCATCTGAACGGCGCAGGGGTGCCGTGCGAGACACGTAGAACCGGAGTGCCCTCACTAGATCTAATGAGTGCAAATCCTTTTCATATTTGTGAATTGGATTAGGGCAAAATGAAGGTAAGGAGATATCCTGATTGAGATGAAAAGGGGATACCACCTTAGGGAGAAATTCCGGGACAGGACGCAGAACCACCTTATCCTGGTGAAAAACCAGGAAGGGGGCTTTGCATGACAGCGCTGCAAGCTCCGACACTCTTCGGAGTGATGTAATTGCCACTAGAAATGCCACCTTCTGCGAAAGACGTGATAAAGAAACATCCCGCAGCGGCTCGAAAGGTGGTTTCTGAAGAGCCGTTAGCACCCTGTTAAGGTCCCAGGGTTCCAGCGGACGCTTGTATGGTGGGACTATGTGGCAAACTCCCTGCAGGAACGTGCGGACCTGCAGAAGCCTGGCCAGGCGCTTTTGAAAAAATACGGAGAGCGCCGATACTTGTCCCTTGAGAGAGCCGAGTGACAAACCCTTGTCCATTCCGGATTGAAGGAATGAAAGAAAAGTGGGTAAGGCAAACGGCCAGGGAGAAAAACCATTATCAGAGCACCAGGATAAGAAGATCCGCCAAGACCTGTAATAGATCTTGGCGGACGTTGGTTTCCTGGCCTGTCTCATAGTGGCAATG
Source organism: Anomaloglossus baeobatrachus (assembly GCF_048569485.1). Lineage (NCBI taxonomy): Eukaryota > Metazoa > Chordata > Amphibia > Anura > Aromobatidae > Anomaloglossus > Anomaloglossus baeobatrachus. The sequence goes on along the minus strand of NC_134353.1, from coordinate 815,001,439 downwards.
ACATCCTGAGATAATCCTGAAGACGCTAGGAGCCAGGACTCAATGGCCACACAGTCAGGTTTAGGGCCACAGAATTCAGATGGAAAAACGGCCCTTGTGACAGCAAGTCTGGGCGGTCTGGAAGCGCCCACGGCTGACCCACCGTGAGATGCCACAGATCCGGGTACCACGATCGCCTCGGCCAATCTGGAGCGACGAGAATGGCGCGACGACAGTCGGACCTGATCTTGCGTAACACTCTGGGCAGCATCGCCAGAGGAGGAAACACATAAGGCAGTCGAAATTGCGACCAATCCTGAACTAATGCGTCCGCCGCCAGAGCTCTGTGATCCTGAGACCGTGCCATGAAGGCCGGGACTTTGTTGTTGTGTCGTGACGCCATGAGATCGACGTCCGGCGTTCCCCAGCGGCGACAGATCTCTCGAAACACGTCTGGGTGCAGAGACCATTCCCCCGCGTCCATGTCCTGACGACTGAGAAAATCTGCTTCCCAGTTTTCTACGCCCGGGATGTACACTGCGGAGATCGTGGAGGCTGTGGCTTCCACCCACTGCAGAATCCGCCTGACTTCCTGGAAGGCCTGACGACTGCGCGTGCCTCCCTGATGGTTGATGTATGCGACGGCCGTGGCGTTGTCCGACTGTATACGGATCTGTCTGCCCTCCAGCCACCGATGGAAGGCCAATAAGGCTAGATACACCGCCCTTATCTCCAGAACATTGATCTGAAGGGAGGACTCTACCGGAGTCCAGGTTCCCTGAGCCCTGTGGTGGCGGAAAACCGCTCCCCACCCTGACAGGCTCGCGTCCGTGGTGACCACAGCCCAGGTTGGGGGTAGGAAGGATCTTCCTTGCGATAGAGAATTGGGACGGAGCCACCACTGAAGAGACTTCTTGGTTGCAAGAGACAGAGAGACGTTCCTGTCGAGGGAAGTCGACCTCCTGTCCCATTTGCGGGGAATGTCCCATTGGAGTGGCCGCAGATGGAATTGCGCGAACGGCACTGCCTCCATCGCTGCCACCATCTTCCCCAGGAAGTGCATGAGGCGCCTCAAGGGGTATGACTGACCCCGAAGAAGAGATTGTATCCCTGCCTGCAGGGACAGCTGTTTGTCCAGCGGTAGCTTGACTACCGCTGACTGTGTATGAAACTCCATCCCGAGGTAAGTCAGTGATTGGGTCGGTGTCAACTGGGATTTTGGGAAGTTGATTATCCACCCGAACTGCTGGAGAGTCGCCAGAGCGACTGTAAGGCTGTGTTGACACGCCGCCGGGGAAGGTGCCCTGACTAGGAGATCGTCTAAGTAGGGAATCACCGAGTGGCCCTGAGAGTGTAGGACCGCCACTACGGATGCCATGACTTTGGTGAACACCCGTGGGGCTGTCGCCAGGCCGAAAGGCAATGCCACGAACTGAAGGTGCTCGTTTCCAATGGCGAAACGCAAGAAGTGTTGATGTTCGGGTGCGATCGGCACATGGAGATAAGCATCCTTGATGTCGATCGATGCTAGGAAGTCTCCTTGTGACATCGAGGCGATGACCGAGCGGAGAGATTCCATCCGAAACCGTCTGGTGCTCACATGTCTGTTGAGCAATTTGAGGTCCAGAACGGGGCGGAATGATCCGTCCTTCTTTGGCACCACGAACAAGTTGGAGTAAAAGCCGCGACCATGTTCCTGAGGGGGAACCGGGATCACAACTCCCTCTGTTTTCAGAGTGGCCACTGCCTGAAAAAGTGCGTCGGCCCGAGCGGGGGGCAGAGAGGTTCTGAAGAAACGAGTCGGAGGACGAGAGCTGAACTCTATCCTGTAACCGTGAGACAGAATGTCTCTCACCCATCGGTCTTGAACTTGTGGCCACCAGGCGTCGCAAAAGCGGGAGAGCCTGCCACCGACCGAGGATGCGGTTCGGGGAGGCCGAGAGTAATGAGGAGGCCGCCTTGGAGGCAGTGCCTCCGGCGGCCTTTTGGGGGCGTGACTTAGACCGCCACGCATAGGAGTTCCTCTGGCCTTTCTCCGGCCTGTTGGACGAAGAGGACTGGGGCTTGGCGGAGGGACGAAAGGACCGAAACCTCGATTGAATTTTCCGTTGCTGAGGTCTCTTAGGTTTGGACTGGGGTAAGGAGGAGTCCTTTCCCTTGGATTCCTTAATAATCTCATCCAATCGTTCGCCAAACAATCGGTCGCCAGAAAACGGCAAACCGGTTAAGAACCTCTTGGAGGCCGAGTCTGCCTTCCATTCGCGCAGCCACATGGCCCTGCGGACTGCCACAGAATTAGCGGATGCCACCGCTGTACGGCTAGCAGAGTCTAGGACTGTGTTCATGGCGTAGGAAGAAAAAGCTGTCGCTTGAGAAGTCAGAGACGCAACCTGCGGAGCAGAATTACGTGTGACTGCATTAATCTCAGCCAGACAAGCTGAGATAGCTTGTAGTGCCCACACGGCTGCAAAGGCCGGGGCAAAAGACGCGCCCGTGGCTTCAAAAATCGATTTCACCAGGAGCTCTGCCTGTCAGTGGCATCCTTCAGCGATGAGCCATCTGCCACCGATACTACAGATCTAGCCGGCAATCTAGAGACTGGAGGATCCACCTTGGGACACTGAGCCCAACCCTTAACTACGTCAGAGGGGAAGGGGTAACGTGTGTCAGTAAGGCGCTTAGTAAAGCGCTTGTCCGGAACCGCTCTGGGCTTCTGGACAGCATCTCTGAAGTTAGAGTGATCGAAAAAAGCACTCCGTGTACGTTTGGGGAACCGAAACTGGTGTTTCTCCTGCTGAGAAGCTGACTCCTCTATAGGTGGAGGCGGGGGAGACAGATCTAACACCTGGTTAATGGACGAGATAAGATCATTAACTAAGGCGTCCCCTTCAGGTGTATCAAGATTGAGAGCAACGTCAGGTTCAGAGCCCTGAGCTGCGACGTCCGCCTCGTCCTCCAGAGAGTCCTCGGGCTGGGAACCCGAACAGCGTGAAGAAGTCGGGGAAGATTCCCAGCGAGCCCGCTTAGTCGGTCTGGGACTGAGATCCGGGCAGGAATCCTCCGTGTGGGACCTAGGGCCCAACCTGGGAGCGCGCTGCGGCGCGGACCGAGAGGGGCCTGGAGGCGACGAGCTAACGGGGACCGGGGCCTGTATAAGGACCGGTCTGGACTGCAAAGCTTCTAGCAGCTTGGCAGACCATTTGTCCATAGACTGAGCCATGGATTGCGAAAGTGACTCAGAGTTTCTCCGCAAACGCAGCAAACTCTGTCCCTGCCGCCTGGACAGGGGGAGCAGGGGGGACTACATGAGCCGAGGGGCCCACTAGTGACCGAGGCTCCGGCTGAGCAAGCGAAACAGGGGTTGAGCATTGCTCACAGTGAGGGTAGGTGGAACCCGCAGGCAACATAGCCGCACAAGAGGTACAGGTCGCAAAAAAACCCTGTGCCTTAGCACCCTTGCTCCTTGTGGACGACATGCTGTTGTCTCCTAGGATAGTGATCACTGAGGGTATATGGGAAGGGGTATACAGCCCGACCGAACAGAAATATGTATATAATACGTATCTATTCTGACACCCGGGGGGGGACCAGCACCGGGTGACCGGTGTGGCTTACCGACCGCTAAAAAGCGAGTGTGTGTCCTCCAGATTCCCTGCCTTAGGTCTCCCAGAGCTGCAGAGCTCTTCTCTGATAATCCTCCACCGGCAGAATGCCAAAAACATGGCTGCCGGAGCTCTCAGGGGAGGAGTGGAGCCGTGGGCGGTGCTAGAAAAGTGCAGGAATCTGGGGTGCCCACAGTGATCAGTGAGGGGGGAGGAAACATACAGGATGCTCCGGCCCTCACAGCCGACGTCAGGCCGGCCGTCCCGCCCTTACCCCTGACAGGCAGGCCCGGGGGCGGGATTTTTACTACTAGACCGCGATGAAGCCGGGGACTAAATTTAAGACCGCGGCCGACAAGCAGGCTCGGTCGGCGCGGAAGTCTGCCGGTCTTCAGAAATCAGCAGCTGCGTCCGGGAATAAGGCACTCCATGCACAGTCCCCATGGGGACACAGAGTACCTTATAGTTGCAGGGCCCGATCCCTGAGGAAGAATAGACTCCTGTCCAGCAGATTCCCACAGGGGCTGCGGAGGGAGCCCGGTCCCAGTGAATAGATGACCGGTCAGGATCCCACTTCTCCCAGAGCCACTAAGGGATGGTGAAGGAAAAACGGCATGAGGCTCCGGCCTTTGTACCCGCAATGGGTACCTCAACCTTAACAGCACCGCCGACTTTAGTGGGGTGAGAAGGGAACATGCCGGGGGCCCCGTGGGGGTCCTCTTTTCTTCCAACCGATATAACTAATCTGAGAATGCATGAGTGGATGTGTGCCTCCTTCCACACAAAGCATAAAACTGAGGAGCCCGTGATGCACGGGAGGGTGTATAGGCAGAGGGGAGGGGTTACACTTTTTAAAGTGTAATACTTTGTGTGGCCTCCGGAGGCAGAAGCTATACACCCAATTGTCTGGGTCTCCCAATGGAGCGACAAAGAAACACATAGGTAGCTATAGTCCTGCAGAGAAAAATACACATGAAAGAGCTTCATTGAAGCATATGCAAGCCTTTGGGGGACTTTTTTTTTTTTAACTTAACCCCTTCATCCTCTAGCCCGTTTTCACCTTCCTGACGAGGCCCAATATTACAGCTCTGATCAGTGTCACTAACACTTCAACATGTCCCAGTGATTGACAATGTTTTTTCGTGACACGTTGTACTTCATGTTAATGGTAAATTTTGGTTGATATGGATTTCAGTTTATTAATGAACATATTGACCCTTTAATGTGGCCTGGTATAATGTATTTCAATACACAAGCATGGCATTGCATTACAGCTGTCAGTGTGACACTGACAGGTTGCCTCTTAGATAATGCCACTAGCATGTTCTAACAGGCCACCATAACGGACAGGCCCAAAGGTCATTATTTGAACTTGTGTTGCTATGGCAACAATCGAGACCTTGTGATCATGCCGTGAGGCTCCTGATCGGGTAGTAGAAAGAGCGAACTCCATCTCCCAGCCCCCTAAATGCTGCAATTGCTGTTGATTGTGGTATTTATGGGGTCAATAGCCATGGGCAGAGCGGCAACGTCCCTGGCTGTGACAACAGAGCTCCCAGTGGAACAACTCCTGTGCCCCACATAATCGCTATTACATACCCATAGGTCATAGGTCAAAAACCACTTCCAGACCATGACGTATGAGTACACCAAAGGTCATGACCGAGTCACATGAGTTGTTCTCAGTATTATATATGGTTAAAATTGCTATGTTCTGGTAAAAACAAGTAATATTGCAATTTACTTGTTATTAAAAATCCATGTGGCCTAAAGAATGGAGGGATTTTATTTCTTTAGTTTTACTGCTTGTAGAATAGCTGTGGCCAGTATAGTAGGCAAGCACTTAAAAGCTTTTTGTTATAGATCTTGCAACGCCTGCTCTGAAGCTGGCGAAATCTCTGAATGCAGCACCCTTCAGTCCCCATGCATCCTCAGATGGGACAGAGGCAAAACTGCCTGTACTAGCAGCACTGGAACGTGTGCCGTTGAACATCGCCAGCTCAACTATGCCACTGGTCTGAACTGTCCATTATCAAAAGTGCATCCTCCCCGTCATCAAGCAGGAAGCCGGGAGGCAGGGTAGAGAGAAACGCCCAATAAATGATCTTGAGAACAACCCTGCAAACCACTGTATTTTGGGCAAGATATTTTTGCAATTGGGTTTCATTAAAAAATGTTCAGTTTGGATTTTATCATTTTTGTTTCCTTGCACATAGCTGACTGCAGGATGAGATTGACCAAGAGCTTGTCTCATCAGCTCTTCTCAGCTGATTAATAGCCAAAGTTCTGGTCGGAGGTCAAAAATCAGCTCAAAAAAAGACTTAAGAGTTTCTAAACTTACCCATCATAATGATTTCACTGACATTCTTAAGATTACATATTCTCCAGCCAGCAATAAGCCAGGGCTACAAAGACTAAAGGGCAATAATTTAGCAAAAATTATGTTTAACCCAAAATACATGCATTTAAAGGGAATCTGTCAGCAGGTTGTTGCTACCTCATGCAAGAACAGCACAATGTAGAAAAAAGAAAAAAAAAAAAAAAAGACCCTGATCATAAAGATACATCACACTTAGGTTTGCTGGGTGCTGCAGTTGTGACAATCAGTTTTTAGATATGTTAGAGCTCAGAAAGCTAGCCCCACGCACACCACAGCTCTCTATGTATATTGTATATAGTCGGTGAGCAGGTTACCAGAGGAGTTGGTATAGTTGAACCATTGGGCAGAGGGAGCTAGTCTGGGCAGTGCTACTCTCTTGGTGATAAAACAAATTGTATGGCAAAAACTGCATACAGCATTAGTGATAAGTGATACATCGCTGAAATCTTTGTCTCAGTCCCCATCGCCTGGTGTCCACATTACACAGCAAAAACCTGTTGACGGACTCCCTTTAAGTAAATAAAATGCCCAGATGATATCCTCGTCATTCATATCAAATTCTCACCTGCTTTGCACAGTTTCGCATCCTGGGAAGCAAATAGATTTCTTGAAGCTCCTTTTGTCTTTCCTCTTCCTCCATTCTTCTTCTCTGATCTGAGGGTATAATGTCTTCCCAGGATTTTGCATTTCGATCAGACTCCACAATATCATCCTCTTCCATTGTGGAAAAGTTGGCAACCTTAAAATAAGTAAATAAGTCTGTTATATGGAAAAGAAAAATGTATACACAAGAATGAAAAGATTTTCTAATAAGCAAGACCCGGTATTATGCTAAGAGATTGCTAAAGTCTGCTACACTTTGGTGGATGGAGATTGTAAAGAAGCACAATAATTGTATACCGGTACGAGATATTAATGAAACTCATATGACCCAGACCCAGGACATAAATAACAAAAAAAGAGAATTTTGTTTACTTACCGTAAATTCTTTTTCTTATAGTTCCGTAATGGGAGACCAAGACATTGGGTGTATAGCTTCTGCCTCCGGAGGACACACAAAGTACTACACTAAAAAGTGTAGCCCCTTCCTCCGAGCATATACAACCCCTGGATAACCAAATATAGCCAGTTTAGTGCAAAAGCTGAAGGAGAGTAGCCACCCACAAGTAGAGATAGAGCAAGAACCGGAACAACCGGAGCCTCTGTCTACGACAACAGCCGGTGATAACACGCAGAACAAGAAACTGCCAACAGGCAACAGGGAGGGAGCTGGGTCTCCCATTACGGAACTATAAGAAAAAGAATTAACGGTAAGTAAACAAAATTCTCTTTTTCTTAATCGTTCCTATGGGAGACCCAGACCATGGGACGTCTCAAAGCAGTCCATGGGTGGGAATAAACAGAAAACTGAGAAGTAGGCAGAACCTAACTTCACAAATGGGCGACAGCCGCCTGAAGGGTGCATCTGCCCAAGCTCGCATCTGCCGAAGCATGAGCATGCACTTGGTAGTGCTTCGAAAAGGCATGCAGACTAGTCCAAGTGGCAGTCTGACAGACCTGCCAAGCCGTAGCCTGGTGCCTGAAACCGAAGAGGCACCGACAGCTCTGGTCGAGTGTGCCTTGATCCCCGGCGGGGGAGGCACTCGAATACACTGGTAGGCATCGGAAATGGCCGACCCAATCCAACGAGCTAGGGTCGGCTTAGAAGCCGAGAGGCCCTTACGCCGACCTGTGGCGTGATGTGAGATGCGCCCTGTATGAAGGAGCGCACCTGAGCCAGCCGGGCGATGCACCGCTGGAACACTGGCCGAGCCGAGACCTGTCCCTTGAGGGATAGTCCTAGCTGCAGACCGGACTGTAGAAGGGACAGGAGGGTCGGCAAGGAAGAAGGCCAAGAAGCATGGCCGGAAGGGTGACACCAGGACAGGAAAATTCTCCAGGTCCTGTGATAGATTTTGGCCAAGGAATACTTCCGAGCCAGAGTCATAGTGGAGATGACTTCACGAGGGATACCAGAAGTCGTCAAGATCCAGGACTCAAGAGCCACGCCGTCAATCTGAGAGCCGCAGAATTCTGGCGGAAAGACGGACCTTGTGAGAGAAGGTCTGGATGGTCCGGGAGATGCCACAGCACCTCAACGGACAGATGGAGCAGGTCAGGGTACCAAGCTCGCCGGGGCCAGTCTGGAGCAATGAGAATGACCCGACGGCCCTCCATTCTGATCTTGCGCAGGACTCTGGGCAAGAGCTAGAGGGGGAAACACGTAAGACAGACGAAACTGGGACCAATCTTGAACCAGCGCGTCTGCTGCAAAGGCCTGAGGATCGTGGGAGCGAAGATCCACTTCCGGAGTGCCCCAAGTGCGGCAGATTGACCGAAACACTGCCGGATGCAGAGCCCACTCGCCGCTGTCCACGGTTTGACGGCTGAGATAATCTGCCTCCCAGTTTTCCACGTCTGGGTTGTGGATTGCGGATGTGGTGGACCTGGAATCCTCCGTCCACTGAAGGATGCGTTGAACCTCCAACGTTGCCAGGCGGCTGAGTGTCATGCCCTGGTGGTTGATGTAGGCAACCGCTGTGGCGTTGTCTGACTGGACTGGAATGTGCTTGCCCGCCAACTTGGTGAAAGGCCAAGAGAGCTAGACGCACAGCTCTGATTTCCAGCACATTGATCGAGAGGGCTGATTCGGACGGAGTCCAAGTGCCCTGCGCTCTGTGGAGGAGATATACTGCTCCCCAGCCGGATAGACTGGCATCCGTGGTGAGGATCACCCAGGACGGGGCCAGGAAGGAGCGTCCCTGAAGAGAGAGGGGCCGAAGCCACCACTGAAGGGATACCCTGGTCTGTGGCGACAGAGCCACTAACCTGTGCAAGGAGGAAGTCAGCTTGTCCCAACAGCGGAGAATGTCCAGCTGCAGAGGACGCAGATGGAACTGGGCAAGGGAACCGCTTCCATTGACGCCACCATCTGACCCAGCACCTGCATTAGGTGCCTGATGGAATGACGGCGGGGCCTCAGCAAGGAGCGTACCGCTAGTGAAGGGACTGCTGTTTTACTAAGGGCAGCTTCACAAGTGCCGGCAGAGTCTCGAATTGCATCCCTAGGTCGGAGTCAGAGTGGACTTGGGAAAAAGACAAGCCACCCGAATTGGACTAGAGTGGCGAGAGTGAGCGAAGCACTCCGCTGACGGTCTGCACAGGATGAAGCCTTGACTAGAAGGCCGTCCAGGAAAAGGGGTGCCAACCCTTGGAGGTGCAGAACCGCAACCACTGCTGCCATGACCCTGATGAATACTCGAGGGGCCGTGGCTAACCCGAAGGGAAGAGCCACGAATCGGAAATGTTCCTCTCTGATTGCAAAACGTAGCCAACGCTGGTGTGAAACTGCAATTGGCACATGCAGATAGACATCTCTGATGTCGAGGATGCAAGGAATCTCCTTGGGTCATTGAGGCAATGACTGAGCGCAGAGACTCCATGCGAAAATGCCGCACCTGAACATGCTTGTTGAGAAGCCTGAGATCCAGGATGGGCCGGAAGGAACCGTCCCTTTAGGGGACTAGGAAGAGATTTGAGTAAAAATCTCTGAACCGTTCCCAGGCGGGAACCGGTACAATTACTCCGTTGGCCTGCAAGGATGCCACGGCCTGAGAGAAGGCGGCGGCCTTGAAGCAGGGGGGAGTTGACAGAAAAAAAAAAAAAATCTGTTTGGCGGGCTGGATAGAATTCTATCCTGTAGCCGTGGGAGATGCTATCCCGCACCCACTGATCGGAGACGTGTTGAAACCACATGTCGCCAAGCGGGAGAGCCTGCCACCGACCAAGGACGTTGCTGGCGCGGCCAGATAGTCAAGAGGAGGCTGCCTTAGTGGCAGCAGCTCCTGCGGTCTTCTGAGGACGCGGCTTCGTGCGCCAGTTGGTTTTTGGTCCTTGGCTGAGTTAGTGGACGAGGCCGAGGGCTTAGAGAACGACCAGTTGGAGGAACGAAAGGAACGAAACCTCGACTCGTTCCTGCCCTGGTTCCTGGATTTGGTTTGTGGCATGGAAGTACTCTTCCCGCCAGTAGCCTCCTGAATAATTTCATCCAGTTGTTCACCGAACAGCCTGGGCCCAGAAAATGGGAGCCCAGCAAGGTACTTCTTTGAAGAAGCGTGTGCCTTCCACTCTCGAAGCCACAAGATCCTGTGGATAGCGAGAGAATTGGCCGAAGCCACCGCAGTGCGGAGCCTCCAGCATGGCAGACATGGCATAGGATGAAAAGGCTGAAGCCTGGAAGTTAAGGCAACCATCTCAGGCATAGAGTCCCTGGTGAGGGAATGCATCTCCTCTAGAGCAGCAGAGATGGCTTTGAAAACCCACACTGCTGCAAAAGATGTGGAGAACGAGGCCCCTGCCGCCTCATATACAGATGGCGGTCAGTGGGATCCTTAAGAGAGTTGCCATCAGCCACTGATACAACTTTCCGGGCTGAGAGTCTAGACACCGGAGGGTCTCCTTTGGTGAATGAGCCTACTCCTTGACCACCTCTGGTGGAAAAGGAAAACGGTCATCAGAACCACGCTTTGGGAAGCGTCTGTCAGGACAGGTTCTGGGCTTGGTCACAGTGGCCTGAAAACTGGAGTGGTTAAGGAACACACTCCTTGTTCTCTTAGGCAAGGTATACTGATGCTTTTCTGCCAGAGAGGGGAGCTCCCCTGATACAGGCGGATTGAGGTCCAGTACAAAATTAATGGACGCAATCAAATCACTAGCATCTGCGTCACTTTCGGACAGATCAATGGGGTACATGGAGGAAGCGTCCGAGCCCCCAGTAAAGGCATCCTCCTTGTCCTGCGAGTCAGCTCGTGAATCAGAGCCGCGGGACGAGGAAGGAAGGGGGGACCCTGCGTCTCCATTTTAGGAGGACGGGGTCTGAGCCAGATGAAGAATCCTCTGTGAGCTTTGCTGAGCGAGCCGTAGCAGCAGAAGCGCCCTGAGAAGGGGGCTGATGCATGCTCAGCAGTGTCCGGGACATCTGTCCCCTGGAGAGAGGGATTCTACCCAAGCCGGGGGTTCAGCCACCGGAGCCGGAGCAGCCGGAGGGACCACTGGGGATGAGCCTCCAGGCTGAGGCACCACCATGTTAGAGCAGGCATCACAATGTGGTTATGTGCTCAGTACAGGCAGTACGAGCCTACATGCAGTGCATATTAAGTACAGCCTTGCAGCCTTGCTCCTCGTGTGAGACATGCTGCTGAAGTGGGGGCTCTGAGCCAGAATGACCCCCAGCAGAGTATATACGCAGAGTATATAAGCAGGTCCACAACCGGAGGTTGTGGCTTGCCAGACCGTTAGACATTGGGACATCTCTGTGCCCTCCAGATCCCACAGCCCGGACCCCCAGGGAGATGGCCAGCGCCGATCGCTGTCACAATGTGGTTTATGCAGACATGCATAAGAACGCTGATAAAATGGCGCCGGAGCGAGGAGAGGGGGCGGGGCCTACTCTAAGAGCGGGATCCGGAGGGCCAAGGAGATATACAGGGGAGGGAATATTACCTCAGAGAGGAGTGACCCTCCCCTGTGCCGAACGGCCGCTGGGCGGAGCCGCACTGTCCCTCTGCATGATTGGCATGCAGGGGCAGTGAAAACAAAACTAGGCCTCAGGCGAAGCCGGGGCCTAAATTTAACGATGCGGCCGGCAAGCAGGCACCATCGGCGCGGTTCTCAGGTGAAAACCAGAGAACCGGACGGAAATGTCACAATAGATACACAGCACACTCTCCCCAACAATAAAGTACAAAGGACCCCCGATAATAATGTCTCAAATACTTAGCTTGTGAGACGCAGGGCCAGGTCCCTGAGGGATGAGTGCTCCGTCCGGCAGGATCCTGAAAGGGCTGCGGATGGAGACCGGTCTCCTGGAAGGCAGGGAGAACCGTGCTGGCTCCCACTTCAAGCCAGAGCCCGAGGGATGGTGAAGGAGCGCGGCATGTAAGGCTCCAGCCCTGAAATCAACCTTAACAACACCGCCGACACAGTGGGGTGAGAAGGGACATGCCGGGAGTCCAGGCTTGGACCCGCTTTTCTTCAAACTCTTTCCAAAAATCAAAATCAGATGAGAATGCATGTGTGGATGTGTGCCTCCTGAACACAAAGCATTGAACTGGCTATATTTGGTTATCCAGGGGGTGTATATATGCTCGGAGGGAGGGGCTACACTTTTTAGTGTAGTACTTTGTGTGTCCTCCGGAGGCAGAAGCTATACACCCATGGTCTGGGTCTCCCATAGGAACGATGAAGAAAACGGATTTTTGTGTAGTCACCGTAAAATCGTTTTCTCTTAGCCATCATTGGGGGACCCAGGACCATGGGTGTTATGCTGCCTATCCATAGGAGGACACTAAATAGATGCAAAAGCATAACTCCTCCTCTGTAGTATACACCCCCTGGCCGGGCCAGGCAACCTCAGTTTTCGTACACAAGCAGTAGGAGAAAAAAAATAGCAAAAACTTATCTCAACGGAGGAACATGAGAAAAAAAAAAAAAAAAAAGAGTCATAACCAAATAAGGTACTGAAAGAACCAAGGCCCAACAGGGTGGGTGCTGTGTCCCCCAATGATGGCTAAGAGAAAACGATTTTACGGTGAGTACACAAAAATCCGTTTTTCTCTGACGCCTCATTGAGGGACACAGGACCATGGGACGTCCTAAAGCAGTCCATGGGTGGGAAATATAAAAGAAGACAACACAACCCAAGGACTAGGAACCAGTCCCAGAGAGCCTGGAGCGCCTACTGAGAGAGGTGCTCTACTGCCGTTTGCAGAATTTTCCTACCTAGATTTGCCTCAGTTGAAACCTGGGTATGGACTATGTAATGCTTTGAAAAAAGAGAATTTTGTTACTTACCGTAAATTCTTTTTCTTATAGTTCCGACATGGGAGACCCAGACCATGGGTGTATAGCTTCTGCCTCCGGAGGACACACAAAGTACTACACTCAAACGTGTAGCTCCTCCCTCCTAGCATATACACCCCTTGGTAGCCAGTCCTAGCCAGTTTAGTGCAAAAGCTGAAGGAGGACATCCACCCACAAGTAGAGACAGAGTAAAACCCGGAACAACCGGAACCTCTGTCTACAACAACAACAGCCGGTGTAAACACACGGAACAAGAAACCTGCCAACAGGCAACAGGGAGGGTGCTGGGTCTCCCATGTCGGAACTATAAGAAAAAGATTTTACGGTAAGTAACAAAATTCTCTTTTTCTTCATCGTTCCTTATGGGAGACCCAGACCATGGGACGTTCTAAAGCAGTCCATGGGTGGGAATAAACAGAAAACTGAGAAGTAGGCGAAACCTAACTTCACAAATGGGCGACAGCCGCCTGAAGGATGCGTCTGCCCAAGCCCGCATCTGCCGAAGCATGAGCATGCACTGGGTAGTGCTTCGAAAAGGTATGCAGACTAATCCAAGTGGCAGTCTGACAGACCTGCTGAGCCGTAGCCTGGTGCCTGAAAGCCCAAGAGGCACCGACAGCTCTGGTCAAGTGTGCCTTGATCCCCGGCGGGGGAGGCACTTGAGTACACTGGTAGGCATCGGAAATGGCCGACCTAATCCAACGAGCCAGGGTCGGCTTAGATGCCGAGAGGCCCTTACGCTGACCAGTGGTCAGCACAAAAGAGAGGTGCACCGCCTAAGAACAGCGGTGCGAGACACATAGATCCGGAGCGCCCGCACCAGATCCAGGATATGCAACGCTTTTTCAAAGCGATGAACAGGAGCCGGACAAAAGGAAGGCAGGGAAAATGCCCCGGTTAAGGTGGAAGCAGCAACCACCTTAGGGAGAAAGTCCGGAGTCGGACGGAGAACCACCTTGTCTTGATGAAAAACCAAAAAAGGGGGTGACTCCGAAGACAGTGCAGCCAAAACAGAGACTCTCTTGAGGGAAATTATGGCCACTAGAAAGACCACTTTCTGTGAAAGACGAAACAAAGAAACCTCCCTAAGAGGCTCAAAGGGGGGTTTCCGGAAGCCGTGAGGACCGGATTAAGGTCCCAGGGCTCCAAAGGCCGCCGGTAAGGCGGAATGATGTGAGATGCGCCCTGCATGAAGAAGCGCACCTGAGCCAGCCGGGCGATACGCCGCTGGCACAACACTGACAGAGCCGAGACCTGTCCCTTAAGGGAATTGAGGGATAGTCCTAGCTGTAGACCGGACTGTAGAAGGGACAGGAGGGTCGACAAGGCCAAAAGGCCAAAGGACACTTCGGAGCTCGAGACATAGTGGAGATGACTTCAGGAGGGATACCAGAAGCCGTCAAGATCCAGGACTCAAGAGCCACGCCGTCAATCTGAGAGCCGCAGAATTCTGGCGGAAAAACGGACCTTTTGAGAGAAGGTCTGGACGGTCCGGAAGATGCCATGGCAACTCTACGGACAGATGGAGCAGGTCAGGGTACCAAGCTTGCCTGGGTCAGTCTGGAGTATGAGAATGACCAGACGGCCCTCCTTACGGATCTTGCGCAGGACTCTGGGCAAGAGCTAGAGGGTGAAACACGTAAGACAGACGAAGCTGGGACCAAACTTGAACCAGTGCGTCTGCCGCAAAAACCTGAGGATCGTGGACCACGGTTGGACGGCTGAGATAATCTGCCTCACAGTTTTCCACGTCTGGGATGTGGGCTGCGGATATGGTGGACTAGGAGTCCTTCGTCCACTGAAGAATGCGTTGAGCCTCCAACATTGCCAGGCGGCTGAGTGTCCCGCCCTGGGGGTTGATGTAGGCAAACGCTGTCGCGTTGTCTGACTGGACTCGAATGTGCCTAGCCGCCAACAGATGGTGAAAGGCTTAGAGAGCTAGAAACACAGCTCTGATTTCCAGCACATTGATGCAGAGGGCTGATTCGGACAGAGTCCAAGTGCCCTGCGCTCCATGGTGGAGATATACTGCTCCCCAGCCGGATAGACTAGCATCCTGGTGAGGATCACCCGGGACGGGGCCAGGAAGGAGCGTCCCTGAGACAGAGGGGCCGAAGCCACCACTGAAACGAGCCCCTGGTCTGTGGCGAAGCCATCACCCCGTGGAAGGAGGAAGTCCGCTTGTTCCAACAGCGGAAAATATCCAGCCGCTGACTAAGGGCCGCTTCACAAGTGCCGAGAGAGTCTCGAATTGCGTCCCTGGATACGTGAACTTCTGGGTCGAAGTTAGAGTGGACTTGGACAGAATGACAAGCCACCCAAATTGGTTAGAGTGGCGAGAGTGAGCGAGGCACTCCGCTAACAGTCTGCACTGGATGAAGCCCAGACTAGAAGGCCGTCCAGGGCAAAAGGATCACTGCCAACCCCTAGAGGTGCAGGACCACAATCACAGCTGCCCCGACCTTGAGAATACTCGAGGGGCCGTGGCTAACCCCAAGGGAAGAGCCACGAATTGGAAATGTTCCACTCCGATTGCAAAACGTAGCCAACGCTGGTGTGAAACTGCGATTGGCACATGCAGATAGGCATCTCTGATGTCGATGGATGCTAGGGAATCTCCTTGGGTCATTGATTGATCGCCGAGACTCCATGCGAAAATGCCGCACCTGAACATGCTTGAGAAGCTTGAGATCCAGGTCGGAAGGCACCGCCCTCTTCGGGGACTAGGAATAAATTTAAGCAGAAATCTCAGAACCGTTCCCAGTCGGGAACCGATACAATTACTCCATTGGCCTGCAAGAATTCCACGGCCTGTGAGAAGGCGGCGGCCTTGGAGCAGGGGGGAGTTGACAGAAAAAAATCTGTTTGGCGGGCTGGATAGAATTCTATCCTGTAGCCGTGGGAGATGGTATCCCGCATCCACTGATCAGAGACGTGTCAAAACCATACGTCGCCAAAGTGGGAGAGCCTGCCACCGACCAAGGACGTTGCTGGCGTGGCCAGATAGCCAGGAGGAGGCTGACTTAGTGGCAGCATCTCCTGCGGTCCTCTGAGGACGCGGCTTCGTGCGCCATTTGGGTTTACGATCCTTGGCTGAGCTAGTGGACGAGGCCGAGGGCTTAGAGAACGATCAGATGGAGGAACGAAAAGAACGAAACCTCGACTGATTCCTGCCCTGGACAGGTTTATGGTTTAGGTTTGTGGCATGGAAGAACTCTTCCCGCCAAGAGCTTCCTTAATAATTTCATCCAGTTGTTCCCGAATAGTCTGGTCCCAGCAAAGGGGAGCACAGCAAGGAACTTCTTTAGAAGCATCTGCCTTTCACTTCCGAAGCCACAGGAGCCTGCGGATAGCGAGGAAATTAGCCGAGGCCACCGCAGTGCGGTGAGAGTCTCCAGCATGGCAGACATGGCATAGGATGAAAAGACTGAAGTCTGGAAGTTAAGGCAACCATTTCGGACATAGAGTCCCTGTGAGGGAATGCATCTCCTCTAGAGAAGCAGAGATGGCTTTGAAAGCCCGCACTGCTGCAAAAGCTGAGGAGAACGAGGCCCCTGCCGCCTCCATACAGATTTGGCCAGAAGGACAACCTGGCGGACAGCAAAACCTTAAGTGAGGAGCCATCAGCCACTGATACAACGGTCCGGGCTGAGCCACCTTTGGTGAATGAGCCCACTCATTGACCACCACTGGTGGAAAGGGAAAACTGTCATCAGAACCACGCTTTGGGAAGCGTTTGTCAGAGCAGACCCTGGGCTTGGTCACAGTGGCCTGAAAACTGGAGCGGTTAAGGAACACACTCCTCGTTCTCTTAGGCAAGGTAAACTCTGGCGGATTGAGGTCCAGCACAGAATTAATGTACAGTGGGATCCTTAGAGAGGTGCCGTCAGCCACTGATACAACTATCTGGGCTGAAAGTCTAGACACCGGAGGGACCACCCTTGGTGAATGAGCCCACTCCTTGACCACCTCTGGTGGAAGGGGGAAACAGTCATCGGAACCACGCTTTGGGAGCGTCTGTCAGGACAAGCTCTGGGCTTGGTCACAGTGGGCTGAAAAC
The DNA here is from genome assembly GCF_048569485.1 of Anomaloglossus baeobatrachus. Classification (NCBI taxonomy): domain Eukaryota; kingdom Metazoa; phylum Chordata; class Amphibia; order Anura; family Aromobatidae; genus Anomaloglossus; species Anomaloglossus baeobatrachus. Next base: position 814,984,518 of record NC_134353.1, on the reverse strand, counting down.
TGGAGTGGTTAAGGAACACACTCCTTGTTCTCTTTAAGGTATACTGATGCCTTTCTGCCAGAGGGGGATGCTCCCCTGATACAGGCGGATGGAGGTCCAGTACAAATATAATGGACGCAATCAAATCATTAGCATCTGCATCACCTTCGGAAAGATCAATGGTACATGAAGTAGTGTCCGAGCCCCTAGTAAAGACATCCTCCCCGTCCAGAGAGTCAGCTCGTGAATCAGAGCTGCGGGACGGGGAAGGACAGGGGACCCTGCGTCTCCGTTTTAGGACGGGGTCTGAGACCATGTGAGCTTTGCTGAGCAAGCCGTAGCAGCAGAAGCGCCCTGAGAAGGGGGCTAATGCATGCTCAGCAGAGTCCGGGACAGCTGTCCCCTGGAAGAGCGGATTCTACCCAAACCGGGGGTTCAGCCACCGGAGTCGGAGCAGCTGGAGGGACCACTGATGAGCCTCCAGGCTGAGGGGCCACTGTTTTTATGTGCTCGGTACAGGCAGTACGAGTCTACATGCAGTGCATATTAAGAACAGCCTTGCTCTGATGTGAGACATGCTGCAGAAGTGGGGGCTCTGTCCAGAATGACCCCCAGCAGAGTATATAAACAGAGAATATAAGCAGCTGCACAACCGGAGGTTGTGTCTTGCCAGACCGTTTAACATACACTTCTGTGCCCTCCAGTCCCCCAGCCCAGGCCCCCATTTGTCACAATGTGGTATCTCTGTGCCATTGCAGACACTGAGAACGCTGAGAAAATGGCGACCGGAGCGAGGAGAGGGGGCGGGGCCTACTCTGAGAGCGGGCAAATGAGGTAGACAGGGGAGGGAATCCTTCCTCAGTGAGGAGTGTCCTTTCCCTGTGCTGAACAGCCGCTGGGCGGAGCCGCACTGTCCCTCTGCATGACTGACATGCAGGGGCAGTGAAAACCGAAACTAGGCCTCAGGCGAAGTCGGGGCCTAGATTTAAACATGTGGCCAGCGTGAAAACTGGAGAACCGGCCGGAAATGTTAACACAATCATAAAACACACTCTCCCCAATAAATAAAGTACAAGGGACCCCTGGAAAGACCACTTTCTGTGGTAAAAACGTCTCAGTACTTAGCTTGTGAGACGCAGGTGCCAGGTCCCTGGGAGGTGAGCGCTCCGTCCGGCAGAATCCTGAAAGGGCTGCGGATGGAGACCAGTCTCCTGCAAAGCAGTGAGAAGCGTGATGGCTCCCACTTCAAGCCAGAGCCCCAGGGGATGGTGAAGGAGCGCGGCATGTGAAGGCTCCAGCCTTGGAAAATCAACCTTAACAGCACCGCCGACACAGTGGGGTGAGAAGGGACATGCCGGGAGTCCAGACTGGACCCGCTTTTCTTCCAAATCTTTGAATCCAAAAAATCAAAAATCAGAGAATGCATGTGTGTGTGTGACCTCCTGAACACAAAGCATTGAAACTGGCTAGGACTGGCTACCAGGGGGTGTATATGCTAGGAGGGAGGAGCTACACGTTTGAGTGTAGTACTTTGTGTGTCCTCCGGAGGCAGAAGCTATACACCCATGGTCTGGGTCTCCCATAAGGAACGATGAAGAAAAGTATGTAGGCTAGACCAGGTCGCAGCCTTACAAACCTGTTCCACTGAAGCCTGATGCCGAATGGCCCACGAAGCGCCAACTGCTCGCGTGGAATGAGCCCGCAGCCCACTAAGAATGGGCTTGAGTTGCAAGCGGTAGACTTCCTGGATCGCAGAGCGAATCCAGCGAGCCAGAGTTGCCTTTGAAGCTGCCTGTCCCTTCTTAGGCCCCTCAGGAATGACGAACAAAGAGTCCGTTTTCCTAAAGGGGGCTGTCCTGGATATGCAATATCTGAGAGCTCTGACGAGGTCTAACGAATGCAGAGACCTTTCCACCCTATGAACTGGGTGCGGACAAAAAGGCAGAACTATGTCCTCGTTCAAATGAAACGGGGTAGGAACCTTTGGAAGAAAATCCGGAAGGGGGCGCAGAACCACCTTGTCCTGGTGAAAGATCAGAAAAGGCTCGCGGCAAGAGAGCGCTGCCAGCTCCGAAACCAGTCTGATGGACGTAATTGCCACCAGGAATGTTACCTTCCAGGACAGCAGAGCAAGGGAGGATTCCTTAAGAAGTTCAAAGGGGGACCTCTAGAGACCGTCCAGAACGAGATTGAGGTCCCATGGGTCCAGCGGCCGTTTGTACAAGGGAACTAGATGGGAAACGCCCTGGAGGAAGGTCTTGACTTGTGGTTTTTGAGCCAGGCGGCATTGGTAGAAGATTGAGAGCGCTGAGACCTGCCCTTTAAGGGAACTGAGAGCCAACCCCGCTTGAAAGCCAGACTGCAGAAAGTCGAGAATTCTGGGGATGGCCAGAGGCATAGGCTGGACGTTAGTTTCCCTACACCATGAAAAGAAGATTTTCCACGTACGGTTGTAAATGCGGGATGAAGCAGGCTTTCGGGCTCTGATCATGGTGGAGATAACCGCGGGAGAAAATCCCGCTCTTGTTAATACCCAGGTCTCAATGGCCATGCCGTCAGCTTCAGGGCTCTGGAGTTCTGATGGGAAATGGGCCCTTTGGTCAGCAAGTCTGGGATGTCTGGAAGGCGCCACGGTACGTCTGCGAGCATTCGTACTAATTCGGCGTACCAGGTGCGCCTGGGCCAGTCCGGTGCCATCAGTATCACCGGGACTCCCTCTGCCTTGATCTTCCTGATTACCTGCGGCAGCAGGGGTAGAGGTGGAAATATGTAAGGCAGGCGGAAGTGGTTCCAGGAGCAGACTAGAGCATCCGCGCCGATGGACTGTGGGTCGCGTGACCTGGCTATGAACGCGGGTACCTTTGCGTTCAACCTTGAGGCCATTAGATCCACGTCTGGTGTGCCCCAGCGAGTGCAGATGTGTAGAAACACATCTGGGTGGAGAGACCGCTGATATCACTGACCCCGTAGATTCGGCCCAGCTACAGATGTCGCATTGTCCGATTGAACTAGAATCTGACGACCCGCTAGCAGAGGGCAGAACGCCCTGAGCGCGAGGAAGATCGCGCGGATTTCCAGGATGTTGATGGGTAGGGAAGACTCCTGGGGCGTCCAACGTCCTTGAGCAGTGTGGTGCCGGTACACTGCTCCCCAGCCTAGGATGATGGCGTCCGTGGTCAGGACCAGCCAGTTCACTGGGAGAAAAGATCTCCCCTTTGATAGGGATGAGGACCGAAGCCACCAGCGGAGTGCATACCTGACTGAAGGCGTCAGGTGAAGATGTTTGTCCAGGGAGAAGGGGCTCTTGTCCCAGGCAGCTAGAAGAGCTAGCTGCAGTGGGCGGAGGTGCAGTTGAGCAAAAGGTACTGCCTCTATAGCTGCCACCATCCTGCTGAGCACCTTCATTCTGAATCGAATGGAGCAAGACAGAGGACGTAGAAGGCAGCGTACCGCTTGTCGAAGAGCGATCGCCTTGTCCTGAGGGAGATAGATCAAGCCCCGACGGGTGTCCAGGGACATGCCCAGGAAGGTGATGGATCGTGCTGGGACCGGGGATGATTTGTCTAGATTCAGTAGCCACCCTAAGCGGGATAGGGTGTCCACGGTGATCTGTACGCTGGTTGAGCAGTCGCGGAAGGAGGGGGCCTTGATGAGGTGGTCGTCCAAGTAAGGGAGAACGACTTCTCCCCTGGCGTGAAGGACGCTCATGGCGGCCGCCATGATTTTGGTGAAGACCCTTGGTGCGGTGGCAAGGCCGAAGGGTAGGGCTACGAATTGAAAATGGGAGTCCTGAACTGCGAAGCGGAGGAATTTTTGGTGATCTGGAGCGATGGGTATGTGCAGGTACGCATCCTTGATATCTATGGAGGCGAGGAATTCCCCTTCGACCATGGATGCAATAATGGACCTTGGGGACTCCATTCTGAATCTCCGTACGTGCACATGTTTGTTCACGTGTTTGAGGTCCAGGATGGGTCGAACTGACCCATCCTTTTTGGGGACCACAAAGAGGTTGGAATAAAAACCCCTGAACTTCTCGTCGTCCCGGACGGGTATTATCACTCCTGCTGTTTGGAGCTGAGAAAAAGGCCTTACGTCGTTTTCGAGTCTTTGGGGGGTTTGCGAGAAGGAACCGACTCGGGGGTCTGGTCCAAAATTCTACGTGGTAACCGGAAGACACAAGGTCTTGCACCCATTTGTCGTCTGAGGTGGCAGCCCAGATGTGTTGAAAGAGCCGCAGTCGACCTCCTACAATGAGTGTGTCTTCCGGGGCGCCAAAGGAGTCATGGGGGGGGGAAACGTCGTGGACGAGTCTCCCTAGTCCTAGACTGTTTCGGTCTAGGCTGCCATGACGAAGTGGGTTTCAGGGAGAGCTGAGGTTGGTCCCTGTGTAGTCCGCGGCTAGTGGCGGGGGCAGAGCGGGATGTCGACCAACCAAATGAGTTCCGAAAGGAGCGGAACGAGGACTGTGTCTGGTAAAGGTCGTCCTGGGCTTCAGCTGGGGAAGAGAGGTACTTTTTCCTCCCGTGGCGTCAGAAATGAGCTTGTCCAGACGTTCGCCAAACAATCGGTCTGGAAAAAAGGGAAGGCCCGTGAGAGACTTCTTGGAGGCAGAGTCCGCTCGCCATTGTCGGAGCCAGAGAGCTCTACGGATGGCTATGGTATTTGAGGCGGCAAAAGCTGCGCAGGTAGCAGCATCAATGGAGGCCTGCATGAGGTACTCCGCCGCAGCGGCAATTTGAGCTGTTACCTCTGTGACGGTATAAGGGAACTGGAATTCCTCAAGCGAAGTGTTAAACGATTCTGCCCAGACAGAGATCGCCTTTGCGACCCACACAGAGGCAAAGGAGGGCGAGAGGGAGGAACCCGCAGCCTCAAAGGCAAAGCGGGCGAGGTGCTCCACCTGTCTGTCTGTCAGGTCCTTGATGGAGGAACCATCAGGTAAAGACAGGAGCGTCTTTGTGGCAAGGCGGGAGACCGGGGGATCGACCGAGAGCGGATCGGCCCAGCCCTTAGGGGCAGGTGAGGCAAAAGGGTACCGGGACTCCATGAGTTTACGGTTACCGAAGCGCCTGTCAGGCTTCTTCCTTTGCTTTGTGAGGATATCCTGAAACTCTGGGTGATCAGCGAAAACCTTTTGGGGTTTCCTTGCCCTCTTAAAGGAGACGACATGGTCAGTGGTAGTGGGTGGGGGACCCTCCACATGCAGAGTTTGGTTGATTGCTGCTATAAGGGAGTCTATTGCAGTTTGATCATCTGGGGAGGGTGAAACCAAGGAATCATCCTGGTACAAACAGCATTCTCCATCCTCCAGCTCTTCAGAAGCCGTGGAGCATGTGGGAGAGCCTGCCCTGTGTGCTCCCGAGGGAGAGCCATGGGGGCCATGAGACATGAGTGCTGGAGACACCCGGCCGTGTGCTCTTTTCCTGATCCCTGCAACCGGTGAAGCATATGCCCGGATTACCTCAGAAGGATCCTCCATGGGGGTATCCTCAGGCTGCGTTCCGTCCAGGGACCCAGAAGGGTGTGGAGGACGACATTGCATAGCCAGAACCAGGTTCTGTGACCGTTTTTCCATGGATTGGGACAGAAACTGTGCCCACTCCGGTGGGCTCTGGGCTGCCGGTTGCGGCGGTGGTGGCGGGGGGATCTTGGGGGCTATAGGGGCACAGGACTCACAGAGAGAAGAGGTGTGTTTACATGGTAGCTCAGCGTGGCAGGCAGTGCAGGCTGAATAATAGACTATGTGAGCCTTAGCACTCTTAGTATCCTTAGAGTTCTACATGTTCCTAATAGAAGTATGCCAGGAGGGGGAGCAATGATATGAAGAGCAACAAGTGAAGTAGTGGGAAGCAAGGATTGTATTTGCTTCGGTGTACCTCACCAGAATCAGCCGATGGCCCTGCGTCCTCAGTCCAGGCAGTGGAATTAGCAGAGTCAGCCTGCTGTGTCCGGCCACACAGGTGCAATGTATCAACTCAGAGCCTGCAAAGAGGGGCTGAGGAATTGTGCCTCTGCCCTGGGCTCTGGAAAATCGGTGTCTGTGGGACCCGTCGTCCAGTAAAAGGCAGCCCAGGATCCAGCGTCGCAGGAGGGGGTACGTGGAGGCAACACTTCACGTTCCCGCCCGTTGATGGTATTGGGAGATCGGTCCCTAAGGGAAACAGTCGCCCTCAAAAAATAACAAACCTTGAAAGGATGTGCCTCCTACAGACACTAAGCTAAAACTGAGCTTGCCTGGCCCGGCCAGGGGGTGTATACTGCAGAGAAGGAGCTATGCTTTTGCATCTACTTCGTGTCCTCCTATGGATAAGCAGCATAACACCCATGGTCCTGTGTCCCCCAATGAGGCATCAGAGAAAGAGTAAATGGAATTCTCTCACAAGGAACCACTGAAAAAGAGCTGACTAAGTCTATGGTATAAAAATATACCGCATTTTTTCGAACTATAAGACGCACTTTTTTCCCCTCAAATGTTGGGGGAAAGTGGGGGGTGCATCTTCTAGTCTGAATGTAGGACTGCGGGGAATGAGGGTGCTGCGGTGGAGCTGGTCATCGGCGGCATGCTCAGGCTGTAGCAGCGCCTGCCGTGACCACATGGACCCGCTCACTTCATATGCATGCATCATCCTGCCCATCATCTCTCAGCGCTGACAGGTGGGCGGGAGGATGGGCGGGGGATGCGCGTATAGTAAAGAGCCAGCCTGCGTGATCACCCCTGGCAACGACAGCCTGGAGTGATCATGTGCGGGTGTATTCACTGCCCCCCGTGCATCATCATTAACGCGGGGGCAGTGAATAAGTATGGTATACTCACCGTTCCCTGCAGCATCGCGATCTCCTTCTGTCTACCGGCCTGCTGATGTGTGTAGAGAGCGGTGAGCACAGCGATGATGTCATCGCTGTGTGCACGGCTCCACACAGGTCAGCGGGCCGGCAGACAGGAGGCTATCACAATGCTGCAGGGGACGGTGACTGCTCCACACAGGTCAGTGTCGCTGCTGCTGACACAAAGAGGAAGATGATCGATGCTGCAGGGAGTGAGGAAACGTGAGTATAAACGTTTATTTTTTTTCTGTGCCATCGGATACAGGCCATATAGCAGGATAGGGGGAATATAGCAGGATGGGGGCACATACCAGGATGGGGGAATATGAGCAGTTTGGGGGCTATATCAGGATGAGAGACATATATACAAGGATGGGGATCATATACAAGGCAGGAGGATCATTGCCAGGATGGGGTACCTTAGTAGAGAATTTGGAGACATTACAACCATAACAGTGTCAGCAGCAGATCCTCTCCCCATTACAGTGTGTCATGACCACATTTTTTGCTTAAAATTTTATTTTCCTCCTCTAAAACCAGGGTGCATCTTATGGTCCGGTGCGGCTTATAGTCCGAAAAATACGGTATATATTTATTAAATAAAATTATTATTTTTTAATTTTTTTTTTAAATAAAATTAAGTGTGTGGAAATTCAGAAAGAGAAAGACCCAAAGCAGACTTAGAAATGTGTGGTAGTGACAGAAAAAAATGGCAAAATATAACAGTACTGTACAGAGAAATTGATATTCAAGTAATACTGCTATAGGGTATTACATGAACTGAAACAGATGCAAGAATAGAATAATTACTGACCTATAAAAAGAGAATTTTGTTTACTTACCGTAAATTCTTTTTCTTATAGTTCCGTATTGGGAGACCCAGACATTGGGTGTATAGCTTCTGCCTCCGGAGGACACACAAAGTACTATACTCAAAAGTGTAGCTCCTCCCTCTGAGCTTATACACCCCCTGGAGAACCAGATCTAGCCAGTTTAGTGCAAAAGCTGAAGGAGAATAGCCACCCACAAGTAAAAACAGAGCAAGAACCGGAAGAACCGGAACAACCGGAGCCTCTGTCTACGACAACAGCCGGTGATAACACGCGGAACAAGAAACTGCCAACAGGCAACAGGGAGGGTGCTGGGTCTCCCAATACGGAACTATAAGAAAAAGAATTTACGGTAAACAAAATTCTCTTTTTCTTTATCGTTCCTATGGGAGACCCAGACATTGGGACGTCTCAAAGCAGTCCATGGGTGGGAATAAACAGAAAAACTGAGAAGTAGGCGGAGCCTAACTTCACAAGTGGGCGACAGCCGCCTGAAGGATGCGTCTGCCCAAGCTCGCATCTGCCGAAGCATGAGCATGCACTTGGTAGTGCTTTGAAAAGGTATGCAGGCTAGTCCAAGTGGCAGCCTGACAGACCAGCTGAGCCGTAGCCTGGTGCCTAAAAGCCCAAGAGGCACCGACAGCTCTGGTCGAGTGTGCCTTGATCCCCGGCGGGGGAGGCACCTGAGTACTCTGGTAGGCGTCCGAAATGGTCGACCTAATCCAACGGGCTAAGGTCGGCTTAGAAGCAGAGAGGCCCTTACGCCGACCTGTGGTTAGCACAAAAAGAGAGGTGCACCACCTAAGAGCAGCGGTGCGAGATACATAGATCCGGAGCGCCCGCACCAGATCCAGAGTATGCAACGCTTTCTCAAAGCGATGAACAGGAGCCGGACAAAAGGAAGGCAGGGTAATGTCCTGGTTAAGGTGGAAAGGAGAAACCACCTTAGGGAGAAAGTCCGGAGTCGGACGGAGAACCACCTTGTCTTGATGAAAAACCAAAAAAGGTGACTCCGAAGAGAACGCAGCTAAATCAGAGACTCTCCTGAGGGAAGTTATGGCCACTGGAAAGACCACTTTCTGTGAAAGACGGAACAAAGAAACCTCCCTAAGAGGCTCAAAGGGGGGTTTCTGCAAAACCGTGAGAACCAAATTGAGGTCCCAGGGATCCAAGGGCCGCCGGTAAGGCGGGATGATGTGAGACGCACCTTGCATGAAGGTGCGGACCTGAGCCAGCCGGGCGATACGCCGCTGGAACAGAACTGACAAAGCTGAGACTTGTCCCTTGAGAGAGTTGAGGGACAGTCCTAGCTGCAGACCGGACTGTAGAAAAGACAGAAAGGTCGGCAAGGAAAAAGGCCAAAGGAGAATGGCCGGAAGAGCGACACCAGGACAGGAAAATCTTCCAAGTCCTGTGATAGATCTTGGCAGAGGAAGACTTACGGGCCAGAGTCATAGTGGAGATGACTTCAGGGGGGATACCAGAAGCCGTCAAGATCCAGGACTCAAGAGCCACGCCGTCAATCTGAGAGCCGCAGAATTCTGGCGGAAAAACGGACCTTGTGAGAGAAGATCTGGACGGTCCGGGAGATGCCACGGCACCTCTACGGACAGATGGTGCAGGTCTGGGTACCAAGCTCGCCTGGGCCAGTCCGGAGCAATGAGGATGACTCGACGGCCCTCCATTCTGATCTTGCGCAGGACTCTGGGCAAGAGAGCTAGAGGGGGAAACACGTAGGACAGACGAAACTGGGACCAGTCTTGAACCAGAGCGTCCGCTGCAAAGGCCTGAGGATCGTGGGAGCGAGCCACGTAAACCGGAACCTTGTTGTTGTGCCGGGATGCCATTAGGTCCACTTCCGGAGTGCCCCACTTGCGGCAGATTGACTGAAACACTGCCGGATGCAGGGACCACTCGCCACTGTCCACGGTTTGACGGCTGAGATAATCTGCTTCCCAGTTTTCCACGCCTGGGATGTGGACTGCAGATATGGTGGACTGAGTCCTCCGTCCATTGAAGGATGCGTTGAACCTCCAACATTGCCAGGCGGCTGCGTGTCCCGCCTTGGTGATTGATGTAGGCAACCGCTGTCGCGTTGTCTGACTGGACTCGGATGTGCTTGCCCGCCAACAGGTGGTGAAAGGCTAGGAGAGCTAGAAACACAGCTCTGGTTTCCAGCACATTGATCGAGAGGGCTGACTCGGACGGAGTCCAAGTGCCCTGCGCTCGGTGGTGGAGACATACCGCTCCCCAGCCGGATAGACTGGCATCCGTGGTGAGGATCACACAGGACGGGGCCAGGAAGGAGCGCCCCTGAGACAGTGAGAGGGGCCGAAGCCACCACTGAAGAGAGCTCCTGGTCTGTGGCGACAGAGCCACTAGCCTGTGCAAGGAGGAAGGCCGCTTGTCCCAACAGCGGAGAATGTCCAGCTGCAGAGGACGCAGATGGAACTGGGCAAAAGGAACAGCCTCCATTGACGCCACCATCTGACCCAGCACCTGCATCAGGTGCCTGATGGAATAACGGTGGGGCCTCAGCAGAGAGCGCACCGCCAGTTGGAGGGACTGCTGTTTGACTAAGGGCAGCTTCACAAGTGCCGGCAGAGTCTCGAACTGCATCCCTAGGTACGTGAGCCTCTGGGTCGGAGTCAGAGTGGATTTGGGCAGATTGACAAGCCATCCGAATTGGGCGAGAGTGAGCGAGACACTCCGCTGACAGTCTGCGCTGGATGAAGCCTTGACTAGAAGGTCATCCAGGTAAGGAATCACTGCCAACCCCTGGAGGTGCAGAACCGCAACCACTGCTGCCATGACCTTGGTGAATACCCGAGGGTCCGTGGCTAACCCGAAGGGGAGAGCCACGAATTGGAAATGTTCCTCTCCGATTGCAAAACGTAGCCAACGCTGGTGTGAAACTGTTTTTGGCACATGCAGATAGGCATCTCTGATGTCCATGGATGCCAGGAAATCCCCTTGGGTCATTGAGGCAATGACAGACCGCAGAGACTCCATGCGAAAATGCCGCACCTGAACATGCTTGTTGAGAAGCTTGAGATCCAGGATGGGCCGGAAGGAACCGTCCTTTTTGGGGACTAGGAAGAGATTTGAGTAGAAACCTCTGAACCGTTCCCGGGCGGGAACCGGTACAATTACTCCGTTGGCCTGCAAGGATGCCACGGCCTGAGAGAAGGTGGCGGCCTTGGAGCAGGGGGGAGTTGACAGAAAAAATCTGTTTGGCGGGCTGGAAGAGAATTCTATCCTGTAGCCGTGGGAGATGATATCCCGCACCCACTGATCGGAGACGTGTTGAAACCACACGTCGCCAAAGTGGGAGAGCCTGCCACCGACTAAGGACGTTGCTGGTGCGGACAGATAGTCAAGAGGAGGCTGCCTTAGTGGCAGCAGCTCCTGCAGACTTCTGTGGACGCGCTTTTGTGCGCCAGCTGGATTTTTGGTCCTTGGCTGAGTTAGTGGACGAGGCCGAGGGCTTAGAGGACGACCAGTTGGAGGAACGAAAGGAACGAAACCTCGACTGATTCCTACCCTGGACAGGTTTCCTGGGTTTGGTTTGTGGCATGGAAGTACTCTTCCCGCCAGTAGCCTCCTTTATAATTTCATCCAGTTGTTCACCGAACAGCCTGGACCCAGCAAAACGGAGTCCAGCAAGGAACTTCTTCGAGGAAGCATCTGCCTTCCACTCTCGAAGCCACAGGATCCTGCGGATAGCGAGGGAATTAGCCGAAGCCACCGCAGTGCGGTGAGAAGCCTCCAGCATGGCAGACATGGCATAGGACGAAAAAGCTGAAGCTTGGGAAGTTAAAGCAAACATTTCGGGCATAGATTCCCTGGCGAGGGAATGCATCTCCTCTAGAGAAGCAGAGATGGCTTTGAGAGCCCACACTGCTGCAAAAGTTGGGGAGAACGAGGCCCCTGCCGCCTCATATACAGATTTGGCCAGAAGGTCGACCTGGCGGTCAGTGGAATCCTTAAGAGAGGTGCCATCAGCCACTGATACAACGGTCCGGGCTGACAGCCTAGACACCGGAGGGTCTACCTTTGGTGAATGAGATCACTCCTTGACCACCTCAGGTGGAAATGGAAACCGGTCATCAGAACCACGCTTTGGGAAGCGTTTGTCAGGACAGGCCCTAGGCTTGGACACAGCTGCCTGAAAACTGAAGTGGTTAAAGAACACACTCTTTGTCCTCTTAGGCGAGGTAAACTGGTGCTTTTCTGCCAGAGAGAGTTGCTCCTCTGATACTGGCGGATTGAGATCCAGTACAGAATTAATGGACGCAATCAAATCACTAACATCTGAGTCACTTTCGGACAGATCAATGGGGCACATGGAGTTAGCCTCCGAGCCCCCTGTAAAGGCATACTCCTCGTCCCGCGAGTCAGCGTCTGAAACAGAGCCGCGGGACGAGGAAGGAGAGGGAGCCCTGTGTCTCCTTTTAGGAGGACGGGGTCTGGGACCAGATGATGAATCCTCTGTGAGCTCCGCTGAGAGAGCCCTAGCAGCAGACGCACCCTGTGAAGGGGGCTGATACATGCTCAGCAAAGTCCTGGACAGCGGTCCCATGGAGTTGGCAAAGAAGGGAATTTTGTTACTTACCGTAAATTCCTTTTCTTCTAGCTCCTATTGGGAGACCCAGACGATTGGGTGTATAGCTACTGCCTCCGGAGGCCACACAAAGCATTACACTAAAAAGTGTAAGGCCCCTCCCCTTCTGGCTATACACCCCCAGTGGGATCACTGGCTCACCAGTTTTAGTGCAAAAGCAAGAAGGAGGAAAGCCAATAACTGGTTTAAACAAATTCACTCCGAAGAAACATCGGAGAACTGAAAACCATTCAACATGAACAACATGTGGACCCGAAAAACCAACCAAAAATCCCGAAGGACAACAGGGCGGGTGCTGGGTCTCCCAATAGGAGCTAGAAGAAAAGGAATTTACGGTAAGTAACAAAATTCCCTTCTTCTTCGTCGCTCCATTGGGAGACCCAGACGATTGGGACGTCCAAAAGCTGTCCCTGGGTGGGTAACAAAATACCTCAAGTTAGAGCTGCAAGACAGCCCTCCTCTATGAGGAGGCCACTGCCGCCTGCAGGACTCTTCTACCTAGGCTGGCGTCCGCCGAAGCATAGGTATGCACCTGATAATGTTTGGTGAAAGTGTGCAAACTCGACCAGGTAGCTGCCTGGTACACTCGTTGAGCCGAAGCCTGGTGTCGTAATGCCCAGGACGCACCCACGGCTCTGGTTGACTGGGCCTTCAGCCCTGAAGGAACCGGAAGCCCCGCAGAACGGTAGGCTTCCAGAATTGGTTCTTTGATCCATCGAGCCAGGGTGGCTTTAGAAGCCTGCGACCCCTTGCGTTGGCCAGCGACAAGGACAAAGAGTGCATCAGAGCGGCGCAGGGGCGCCGTGCGGGAAATGTAGATTCTGAGTGCTCTCATCAGATCTAACAAATGTAAATCCTTTTCATACCGGTGAACCGGATGAGGACAAAAGGAAGGTAAGGAGATATCCTGATTAATATGAAACGAGGATACTACCTTATGGAGAAACTCCTGAATGGGGCGCAGCACTACCTTGTCCTGGTGGACCACCAGGAAGGGAGCCTTGGATGACAGCGCTGCTAGCTCAGACACTCTCCGAAGAGACGTGATCGCTACCAGAAAGGCCACTTTCTGTGATAGTCGAGAGAGTGAAACATACGTCAGAGACTCGAAAGGCGGCTTCTGGAGAGCAACTAGTACCCTGTTCAGATCCCATGGATCTAACGGCCGCTCGTACGGGGGGACGATATGACAAACCCCCTGCAGGAACGTGCGTACCTGCGGACGTCGTGCTAGACGCTTCTGAAAAAACACCAATAGCGCCGAGACTTGCCCTTTAAGGGAGCCGAGCGACAAGCCCTTTTCCAACCCAGATTGCAGGAAGGAAAGAAAAGTAGGCAATGCCAATGGCCAGGGGGACACTCCTTGTACAGAGCACCAGTAAAAGAAAATCTTCCACTTCCGTGGTAGATCTTAGCAGACGTGGGCTTCATAGCCTGTCTCATGGTGGCAACGACCCCTAGGGATAATCCTGAGGACACTAGGATCTAGGACGCAATGGCCACACAGTAGGGTTCAGGGCCGTAGAATTCAGATGGAAAAACGGCCCTTAGGACAGTAAGTCTGGCCGGTCTGGTAGTGCCCACGGTTGACTGACCGTGAGATGCCTGTCGCCAGAGCTCTTTGATCGTCATGAAAACCGGGACCTTGCCGTTGTGCCGATTTGTGAAACCCGTCCGGGTGCAGAGACCATTCTCCTGCGTCCACGCCCTGGTGACTGAGGAAGTCTGCTTCCCAGTTTTCTACGCTCGGGATGTGAACTGCGGATATGGTGTATGCTCTGTCTTCCACCCCTAGCAGAATCCGGCGGACTTCCTGGGAGGCTCGCCGACTGCGTAGTCCGCCTTGGTGGTTGATGTATGCCACCGCTGTGGATTGTCCGACTGAATTCGGATCTGTTTGCCTTCCAGCCACTGCAGGAAGTCTTGCAGGGCAATATACACTGCCCAGAGCTCCAGACAATTGATCTGAAGAGTGGACTCCTCTGAAGAGAGTCCTTGATCGTCTGAGAAAAGGGGAACGTTCCTGTGTAGGGACATCGACTTCCCCTCCCATTAGCGAAGAATGTTCTATTGAAGTGGACGCAGATGAAACTGCGTGAAAGGGACTGCCTCTGGATGAGGTGTCTCCTTGAAGGAGAGACTGCACCCCCGTCTGTAGTGACCGCTGTTTGTCCAGTGGAAGCTTCACCATCGCTGAGAGAGTGTGAAACCCCAAGCTAAGATATGCCAGCGATTGGGTTTAACTTTGAAAAGTTGAGGACCCACCCGAAACTCTGGGAAGTCTCCAGCGCCATGTTCAGGCTGTGTTGGCATGCCTCTTAAAAGAGTGCCTTGACAAGTAGATGGTCTAAGTAAGGGATCACAGGGTGACCCTGAGAGTGCGGAGTGGTCCCACTGCTGCCATGAACTTGGTGAAAACCCGTGGTGCTGTCGCCAGACCGAAGGGTAGGGCTACGAACCGAAGATGCTCGTCTTCAATAACGAATCGTAGCAAACGCCGGTGCTCTGGAGCAATCGGCACGTGGAGATAAGCATCCTGATGTCTATTGATGCTAGGAAATCTCCTTGAGACATTGAGGCAATGCCGGAGCGGAGGGATTCCATCCGGAAGCGCCTGGTTTTCACGTGCTTGTTGAGCAGTTTAAGGTCTAGAATGGAACGGAAGGAGTCGTCCTATTTTGTCACCCCGACCAGAACGGAGTAAAAAGAGTCTCTTGTTCCTGAGGAGGAACCGGGATTACGACTCCTACTGCCTGCGGAAGAGCCTCGGCTCGGCCGGTGAGGAAGTTTTTGCGACAAACTGTCTCTCACCCACCGGCCATTGACCTGTGGCAGTTAAATGTCGCTAAAGCGGGGGAGTCTGCCACCGACCGCGGATGCGGAGAGAGAGGGCTGAAAGTCATGAGGAAAACCGCCTCGGTAGCGGTTCCTCCGGCTGCCTTCTCCGGGCGTGATTGAGCCCGCCAGGAACCTGCGCCCCTCTGAGCCTTTTGAGTCCTGTTGGACGAGGGCAATTGGGACGTGCCCGAGCCTGGGAAGGACCGAAACCTCGACTGTCCCTTCTCCTGATGGGTCTTGTTTGATAGCTGGGGTAAGGAAGAATCCGTACCCTTGGACAGTTGAATGATTTAATCCAACCGCTCACGAAACAGTGTGTCACTAGATAAAGGCAATCTGGTTAAGCACTTTTGTGGAAGCAGCATCTGCTCCAATCCCTTAACACTAGGAGCGTAACAACACAGAGTTGGCGGACGCCACTGACGTACGGCTCGTAGAGTCCAGGACAGCATAAACAGCTTGAGTCGCAATGCCGACATTGCGAGGTGAAGGACGCTACTGCGGCCAAGATGTACATGTGACCGCGTCCCTCTGCGCAATACTAGCTGAAATAGCTTGGAGTGCCTCTATGGCTGCGAATGCCGGGGCAACCGACCCGCCGATAGCTTCATAGACAGATTGCAACCAGAGGGCTATCTGTCTGTCAATGGCATCTTTAAGTGAAGTCCCATCTTCCACTGCAACTATAGATCTAGCCGCAAGCCTGGAGATTGGGGGATCCACCCTTGGAGCGCTTGAGCACGTCAGGGGGGAAGAGACAACGCGTATCCTCAATACGGTTGGAGAAACGCTTATCGGGATAAGCGTGGTGTTCCTGGACTGCTTCTCTGGAGTCAGAGTGACCAGAAAAGTACTCAATATACGCTTGAGATACCGAAATAGGGATTTCTTCTGCTGTGAAGCTGACCCCTCCACTGGAGGAGTTGAGGGAGAAATACCCAACCTTCCATTGATGGACGCTATAAGATTATTCACTATAGCGTCACCATCCGGTGTATCCGGATTGAGAGCGGTCTCAGGATCAGAGTCCTGAACAGCTACGTCTGCATCATCATACAGAGAGTACTGTGATGAAGTCGAGGGCCGTTCTCAGGGAGCTCGCTTAGGCCGTCTGGGACTGTCGTCCGTTTCAGAGCCTGCACCCTGGGACGCATGGGACCCTCCTGGAGCCATGATTTGTTTTGAAATCAGGGTGGCCAGGGGCATTGAATCAACATTGCCCAAGGTCTGTCTGGACTGCAAAGTCTGTAAGATGTTAGTCATAGTCACAGACAATATATCAGCGGAAACTGCAACTCCGTCCCTGTCCCTGGACAGGGATCACAGGTGGTTCTTTTGGCCACCTGTAGCGGAGACCCCCGTTGAGTAATTGCACACACTGGGGGTCCTGGAACAGTATCGCATGCAGTACAAGCAGCATAGAAAGCCATGCCCTTTTTTTTTTTTTTGCTGTTGCTGTCTAGCCATCTAGGAGCATTAGCCAAGAATAGCGACCGTACAGTGCAATGTATAGCATACAAGCGTGAAGTACAATAAACACTTCAGCACATGCAGTACAAGGAGCATAGAAAGCCTGTGCCTTGGCACCTTTGCTTTTCTGCTGCCGTTGTCTAGTTATTCATGAGCATTAGCCAAGAAAAGCGACATACAGTGAATGTATAGCATACAAGCATGAAAATAACCACTGCAGCACATGCAATCCAAGCAGCATTGAAAGCTTGTGCCTTAGCACCCTTGCTTTTCTGCTGCTGTTGTCTAGTCATCAAGGAGCATTAGCCAAGAATAGCGACATGCAGTGAATGTACAAGCATGAAAATAAACTCTGCAGTACATGCAATCCAAGCAGCATTGAAAGCTTGTGCCTTAGCACCATTGCTGTTTGCTGCCGCTGTCTAGCCATCTAGGCGGGTAGACAGCCAAGAATAGCCCTTACAGTGCAATGTAAAGCATACAAGCATAAAGGACACATGACACTGCAGCACATGCAAGACAAGCAGCATATAGAGTCTGTGCTTTAGCACCCCTGATCTTTTGCTGCTGTTTCTAGGTCTGCATCCTGAATAGCGACCGTACAAACGTACAACAGGACACTTCGGCATTAGTGGGTCAGCACTTTAGTTGCCGCTTACCGCCCGCACAAAAGCGGGTGTGTGGCGCCGGAATCCTGTGCTGGTAGCTCAGCGCTTGTCTCAGTTTTCCCGCTCTGCGTGCCGGAATGGCTGCCGGCGTCCAGAGGAGAGGGGCGGGCCGAGGGCGTGCCCGAGACAAGAGCGGGAACCCGGCGCCCACTGTGTCTAGTGAAGGGGGCTGGAGAATGCAAATAAGGCTCCAGCCCTCGGCGCTGCTATAGAGCAGCATCTCTCCCTTTCCCTGAGTGACAGGGTGGGGGCGGGAACGAAGCGGCGCTAGGCCGCAAAAGCCGGGGACTAAAGTTAGAAGCGCCGCCGCCGTAAAAGCGCGGTCGGCGCGTCCCCGGCGCACTACAAGTCGCAGCTGCGCCGCCGCTCCAGGGGCGGTCAGCGCGGCGGTCCCCACACGTAAAGTCCCCCAGTAATCTGCAGGGACTATAAGCCCAGCGCACAGCGCTACAGTCCCCGGCGCACTAGCAC
Organism: Anomaloglossus baeobatrachus; assembly: GCF_048569485.1. Classification (NCBI taxonomy): domain Eukaryota; kingdom Metazoa; phylum Chordata; class Amphibia; order Anura; family Aromobatidae; genus Anomaloglossus; species Anomaloglossus baeobatrachus. The sequence goes on along the minus strand of NC_134353.1, from coordinate 814,966,810 downwards.
ACCCAGCAAGCCTGGAGTGTGCGTGGCCTGCCATACGGGGACACAGAGTACCTGAAAGTTGCAGGGCCTTGTCCCTGAACGGCACTCCTGCTCCACATCCAGCAGGTTCTATGGGTCTGTGGATGGAGCCCGGCCTCAGGGCTTGGTGGCCGGAAAGATCCCACTTCCTCAGAGCCCCTCAGGGGGATGGGGAAGGAAAACAGCATGTGGGCTCCAGCCTCCGTACCAGCAATAGGTACCTCAACCTTACAAACCGCAAGTGGGGTGAGAAGGGAGCATGCTGGGGGCCCTAGTATGGGCCCTCTTTTCTTCCATCCGATATAGTCAGCAGCTACTGCTGACTAAACAGTGGAGCTATGCGTGGATGTGTGCCTCCTTCGCACAAAGCTTGAAAACTGGTGAGCCAGTGATCCCACTGGGGGTGTATAGCCAGAAGGGGAGGGGCCTTACACTTTTTAGTGTAATGCTTTGTGTGGCCTCCGGAGGCAGTAGCTATACACCCAATCGTCTGGGTCTCCCAATGGAGCGACGAAGAAAGACTGGGAGATAGACCTAGATAAGGATTCTACCCAAGCCGGGGGTTCAGCCACAGGAGCCGGAGCAGCCGGAGAGACCACTGGGGATGCGACTCCAGGCTGAGGCATCGTCAGGTTAGAGCAGGCATCACAATGTGGATAGGTGCTCAGTTCAGACAGTAGGAGCTTACATGCAGTGCATACTGAATACAGCTTTGGAGCCTTGCTCCTCGTGTGAGACATGCTGCTGAAGTGGGTGCTCTGCCAGAATGACCCCCAGAGAGTATATACAGAAGGTCCACAACCGGAGGTTGTGGCTTACCAGACCGCTGGAGCGGTTTGTGTGCCCTCCAGATCCCAAAGCCCGGACCTCCAAGCAACTCAGCAGTGATGCTGCAGCCAGCGCTGATCGCAGGGAAGAACGCTAAGAAAATGGCGCCGGAGCGAAGAGAGGGGGCGGGACTCACTCTGAGAGCGGGATCTGGAGGGCCAAAGAGACCTACAGGGGAGGAGACATTTACTCAGTGAGGAGTGTCCCTCCCCTGTGCAGAACGGCCGCTGGGCGGAGCCGCACTGTCCCTCTGCATGAATGACATGCGAGGGCAGTGAAACCGAAAGTAGGCCTCCGGCGAAGCCGGGGCCTAAATTTGAGCGGTGCGGCCGGCGCGCAGGCACCATCGGCGCGGTTCTCAGGCGACAGCCAGAGAACCCGCCGGAAATGTCCCAAAAATCACTCAGCACACTCTCCCCCAACAATAAAGTACAAGGGACCCCCATATATAAACGTCTCAGGTACTTAGCTTGCTGAGACACAGGGTTCCAAGTCCCTGGGGGCGAGTTCTCCGGTCCAGCAGGATCCTGAAGGGCTGCGGATGGAGACCGGTCTCCTGCCAAGCATGGAGAACCGTGCTGGCTCCCACTTCAAGCCAGAGCCCGGAGTGATGGTGAAGGAGCACGGCATGTAAGGCTCCAGCCTTGGAATCAACCTTAACAGCACTGCCGACAGAATGGGGTGAGAAGGGACATGCCGGGGGTCCAGGCTTGGACCCGCTTTTCTTCAAACGCTTTTCAAAAATGAAAAATCAGATGAGAATGCATGTGTGGATGTATGCCTCCTGAACACAAAGCGATAAACTGGCTAGATCTGGTTCTCCAGGGTGTATAAGCTCAGAGGGAGGAGCTACACTTTTGAGTGTAGTACTTTGTGTGTCCTCCAGAGGCAGAAGCTATACACCCAATGTCTGGGTCTCCCATAGGAACGATAAAGAAATGCACTGGTGTCATACATATATCTACCAGATTTACAAGTGTGCTTTAGCCCTCTTCCGTTACGGAGTTGCCACACACTTTTATAAAATGTATTTAATTTATTTAATAAAAAGTATTTTTTTTATAGAATAGAGTTAATGTCTGCCCTTTCTTCAGTGGTTCCTTAAACTTTGATGGAGCATTAAGGCTTCAGTATTAATACCTTAATTAATAGAAAGTACCTTAAACTGTGAAAGTAATTCATCGCCCACGGTAAATGGTCCGCCTTCATTTTCACGGGTCTCCGCTCTCTTCAATATCTCATCGATATCCATTTCCTTGAGTTAACGATAGACGCTGGTTAATTAGTAATACTGGTTAAGATACACAACCTAGGAGAATGTGAGTTAGCATTCTATATATACCTGAGGTTCTTCCTCTTCTCCTTCTGGTTCCTTGAAAAGCTCTTCAGCACCAAACTTTAAAATAGCAGCAAGCTCTTCTTTGTTAAACGGTGTAGAGCTTAATTAAGGGGAAACAACATTTAGTTCATGCAAGCACTTGTAGGGTAAAAAAGAAGAATATGAATCCAACGCTATGGACCTCACCACACGCAGACTTACCTAGATGGCGTTGATCCAGTGTGTAACACAGTCTTGCCAGTGGTGTCCATTCTTTGAATTACAAGGTGATCCAACACCATCTTCTTCTTTGCCCTTTCAATAATTTCTTCCTCCACAGAGCTTTTTGTGACCAAGCGATATATATTAACCTAAATACAGCGGATCTGGTAAGTTTGTGTATTTAGATTCACATTGGAAATAAAACATAACACTAAAATTTACCATTAGTCCCTTGATGACTGCTGCCATACATGTATGGTGTAAGTGAATAATAACTGCATGGAGTAGGCTTCAGATGCCGAGACGGCTCCTTACAGGACAGGATCAGGCTGTAGTACATGGCCAGCTCCTTACAGCACAGGATCAGGCTGTAGCACATGGCCGGCCCCTTACAGCACAGGCTCAGGCTGTAGTACATGGCCGGCTCCTTACAGCACAGGCTCAGGCTGTAGCACATGGCCGGCTCCTTACAGCACAGGATCAGGCTGTAGTACATGGCTGGCTCCTTACAGCACAGGATCATGCTGTAGTACATGGCTGGCTCCTTACAGCACAGGATCAGGCTGTAGTACATGGCTGGCTCCTTACAGCACAGGATCAGGCTGTAGTATATGGCCGGCTCCTTACAGCACAGGATCAGGCTGTAGTACATGGCCGGCTCCTTACAGCACAGGATCAGGCTGTAGTACATGGCTGGCTCCTTACAGCACAGGCTCAGGCTGTAGTTAAATGTTCGGGTCTTTACAGTGCAGGCTCAGGCTGCAGTACATGGTCGGCTCCTTACAGCGCGGGGTCAGGCTATAGTAAAATGACCGGCTTCTTATAGTGCAGGCTCAAGCTGTAGAAAACATAGCCAGCAACTGAGCTCAACTGCTGCCATCGAAAGGTGCAGCTCTTGACCACAACAGCAGCATTAAAAAATCCCCAACAAGGTGGCTATCACTCTGGAGGGCAATGCTTATCTTTCAACTTCCAACATATATTATTCATTAAAAAGAAAAGAGAATTTTGTTTACTTACCGTAAATTATTTTTCTTATAGTTCCGACATGGGAGACCCAGACCATGGGTGTATAGCTTCTGCCTCCGGAGGACACACAAAGTACTACACTAAAAAGTGTAGCTCCTCCCTCCTAGCATATACACCCCCTGGTAGCCAGTCCTAGCCAGTTTAGTGCAAAAGCTGAAGGAGGACATCCACCCACAAGTAGAGATAGAGCAAAACCCGGAACAACCGGAACCTCTGTCTACAACAACAGCCGGTGAAAACACACGGAACAAGAAAACTGCCAACAGGCAACAGGGAGGGTGCTGGGTCTCCCATGTCGGAACTATAAGAAAAAGAATTTATGGTAAGTAAACAAAATTCTCTTTTTCTTCATCGTTCCTTATGGGAGACCCAGACCATGGGACGTTCCAAAGCAGTCCATGGGTGGGAATAAACAGAAAACTGAGAAGTAGGCAAAACCTAACTTCACAAATGGGCGACAGCCGCCTGAAGGATGCGTCTGCTTAAGCTCGCATCTGCCGAAGCATGAGCATGCACTTGGTAATGCTTTGAAAAGGTATGCAGACTAGTCCAAGTGGCAGTGACAGACCTGCTGAGCCGTAGCCTGGTGCCTGAAAGCCTAAGAGGCACCGACAGCTCTGGTCAAGTGTGCCTTGATCCCCGGAGGGAGAGGCACTTGAGTACACTCGTAGGTATCGGAAATGGCCGACCTAATCCAACGAGCTAGGGTCGGCTTGGATGCCGAGAGGCCCTTACGCTGACCAGTGGTCAGCACAAAAAGAGAGGTGCACCGCCTAAGAACAGCGGTGCGAGACACATAGATCCGGAGCGCCCGCACCAGATCCAGAGTATGCAACGCCTTTTCAAAGCGATGAACAGGAGCCGGACAAAAGGAAGGCAGGGAAATGTCCCGGTTAAGGTGGAAGCAGAAACCACCTTAGGGAGGAAGTCCGGAGTCGGACGGAGAACCACCTTGTCTTGATGAAAAACCAAAAAAGGGTGACTCCGAAGAGAGTGCAGCCAAATCAGAGACTCTCTTGAGGGAAGTTATGGCCACTAGAAAGACCACTTTCTGTGAAAAGACGAGACAAAGAAACCTCCCCAAGAGGCTCAAAGGGGGGTTTCCGGAAGCCGTGAGGACCGGATTAAGGTCCCAGGGCTCCAAAGGCCGCCGGTAAGGCGGAATGATGTGAGATGCGCACTGCATGAAGGAGCGCACCTGAGCCAGCCGGGCGATACGCCGCTGGAACAACACTGACAGAGCCGAGACCTGTCCCTTGAGGGAATTGAGGGATAGTCCTAGCTGCAGACCGGACTGTAGAAAGGAGAGGAGGATCGGCAAGGCAAAAAAGCCAAAGGATACTTCCGAGCCCGAGTCATAGTGGAGATGACTTCAGGAGGGATGCCAGAAGTCGTCAAGATCCAGGACTCAAAAACCATGCCGTCAATCTGAGGATTCTGGCGGAAAGACGGACCTTGTGAGAGAAGGTCTGGACAGTCCGGGAGATGCCATGGCACCTCTACGGACAGATGGAGCAGGTCAGGGTACCAAGCTCGCCTTGGTCAGTCTGGAGCAATGAGAATGACCCGACGGCCCTCCATTCTGATCTTGCGCAGGACTCTGGGCAAGAGCTAGAGGGTGAAACACGTAAGACAGACGAAGCTGGGACCAATCTTGAACCAGTGCGTCTGCTGCAAAAGCCTGAGGATCGTGGAGCGAAGATCCACGTCCGGAGAGCCCTACTTGCGGCAGATTGACCGAAACACTGCCGGATGTAGAGCCCACTCGCCGCTGTCCACGTTTGACGGCTGAGATAATCTGCCTCCCAGTTTTCCACGTCTGGGATGTGGACTGCGGATATGGTGGACTTGGAGTCCTCCGTCCACTGAAGGATGCGTTGAACCTTCAACATTGCCAGGCGGCTGAGTGTCCCGCCCTGGTGGTTGATGTAGGCAAACGCTGTCACGTTGTCTGACTGGACTCAAATGTGCCTGGCCGCCAACAGATGGTGAAAGGCTAAGAGAGCTAGAAGCACAGCTCTGATTTCCAGCACATTGATCTAGAGGGCTGTTTTGGACGGAGTCCAAGTGCCCTGCGCTCCATGGTGGAGATATACTGCTCCCCAGCCGGATAAACTAGCATCCGTGGTGAGGATCACCCGGGACGGGGCCAGGAAGGAGCGTCCCTGAAGAGAGAGGGGCCGAAGCCACCACTGAAAGGAGCCCCTGGTCTGTGGCGAAGCCACCAACCCGTGGAAGGAGGAAGTCCGCTTGTTCCAACAACGGAAAATGTCCAGCTGCAGAGGACGCAGATGGAACTGGGCAAGGGAATCGCTTCCATTGACGCCACCATCTGACCCAGCACCTGCATTAGGTGCCTGATGGAACGACGTCGGGGCCTCAGCAAAGGGCGCACCGCCAGAGGAGGGACTGCTGTTTGACTAATGGCAGCTTCACAAGTGCCGGCAGAGTCTCGAATTGCGTCCCTGGGTACGTGAACTTCTGGGTCGAAGTTAGAGTGGACTTGGACAGAATGACAAGCCACCCGAATTGGCTAGAGTGGCGAGAGTGAGCGAAGCACTCCACTAACAGTCTGCACTGGATGAAGCCCTGACTAGAAGGTCGTCCAGGACAAAAGGATCACTGCCAACCCCTGGAGGTGCAGGACCGCAATCACTGCTGCCATGACCTTGAGAATACTCGAGGGGCCGTGGCTAACCAAGGGAAGAGCCACGAATTGGAAATGTTCTACTCCGATTGCAAAACGTAGCCAACGCTGGTGTGAAACTGCGATTGGCACATGCAGATAGGCATCTCTGATGTCGATGGATGCTAGGAAATCTCCTTGGGTCATTGACTGATCGCAGAGACTCCATGCGAAAATGCCGCACCTGAACATGCTTGATGAGAGCTTGAGATCCAGGTCGGAAGGCACCGCCCTTTTCGGGGACTAGGAAGAGATTTGAGTAGAAATCTCAGAACCGTTCCCAGTCGGGAACCGGTACAATTACTCCATTGGCCTGCAAGAATGCCACGGCCTGTGAGAAGGCGGCGGCCTTGGAGCAGGGGGGAGTTGACAGAAAAGAAGGGAATTTTGTTACTTACCGTAAATTCCTTTTCTTCTAGCTCCTATTGGGAGACCCAGACGATTGGGTGTATAGTACTGCCTCCGGAGGCCACACAAAGCATTACACTAAAAAGTGTAAGGCCCCTCCCCTTCTGGCTATACACCCCCCGTGGGATCACGGGCTCATCAGTTTTAGTGCTAAAGCAAGAAGGAGGAAAGCCAATAACTGGTTTAAACAAATTCACTCCGAAGTAACATCGGAGAACTGAAAACCGTTCAACATGAACAACATGTGTACCCGAACAAAACCAACAATCCCGAAGGACAACAGGGCGGGTGCTGGGTCTCCCAATAGGAGCTAGAAGAAAAGGAATTTACGGTAAGTAACAAAATTCCCTTCTTCTTCGGCGCTCCATTGGGAGACCCAGACGATTGGGACGTCCAAAAGCAGTCCCTGGGTGGGTAAAGAAATACCTCATGTTAGAGCTGCAAAGACAGCCTTCCCCTACGGGGAGGTAACTGCCGCCTGCAGGACTCTTCTACCTAGGCTGGCGTCCGCCGAAGCATAGGTATGCACCTGATAATGTTTGGTGAAAGTGTGCAGACTCGACCAGGTAGCTGCCTGGCACACCTGTTGAGCCGTAGCCTGGTGTCGTAATGCCCAGGACGCACCCACGGCTCTGGTAGAGTGGGCCTTCAGCCCTGATGGAACCGGAAGCCCAGCAGAACGGTAGGCTTCAAGAATTGGTTCTTTGATCCATCGAGCCAAGGTGGCTTTGGAAGCCTGCGACCCTTTGCGCTTACCAGCGACAAGGACAAAGAGTGCATCCGAGTGGCGCAGGGGCGCCGTGCGGGAAATGTAGATTCTGAGTGCTCTCACCAGATCTAACAAATGTAAATCCTTTTCATACCGAAGAACTGCATGCGGATAAAAGGAAGGCAAGGAGATATCCTGATTAAGGTGAAAAGAGGATACCACCTTAGGGAGAAACTCCTGAATGGGGCGCAGCACTACCTTGACCTGGTGGAACACCAGGAAGGGAGCCTTGGATGACAGCGCTGCTAGCTCAGACACTCTCCGAAGAGACGTGACCGCCACTAGAAAGGCCACTTTCTGTGAGAGACGAGAAAGTGAAACATCCCTCAGAGGCTCGAATGGCGGCTTCTGGAGAGCAACTAGTACCCTGTTTAGATCCCATGGATCCAACGGCCGTCTGTACGGAGGGACGATATGACAAACCCCCTGCAGGAACGTGCGCACCTTAGAAAGTCGTGCTAGACGCTTCTGAAAAAACACGGATAGTGCCGAGACTTGTCCTTTAAGGGAGCCGAGCGACAAGCCCTTTTCCAACCCAGATTGCAGGAAGGAAAGAAAAGTAGGTAACGCGAATGGCCAGGGGGATACTCCTTGTGCAGAGCACCAGGATAAGAAAATCCTCCACGTTCTGTGGTAGATCTTAGCAGAAGTGGACTTCCTAGCCTGTCTCATGGTGGCAACGACTCCTTGGGATAATCCTGAAGACGCTAGGATCCAGGACTCAATGGCCACACAGTCAGGTTCAGGGCCGCAGAATTCCGATGGAAAAACGGCCCTTGGGACAGTAAGTCTGGTCGGTCTGGTAGTGTCCACGGTTGGCCGACCGTGAGATGCCACAGATCCGGGTACCACGACCTCCTCGGCCAGTCTGGGGCGACGAGTATGACGCGGCTGCAATCGGATCTGATCTTGCGTAGCACTCTGGGCAAGAGTGCCAGAGGTGGGAACACATAAGGGAGCCGGAACTGCGACCAATCTTGCACTAAGGCGTCTGCCGCCAGAGCTCTTTGATCGCGAGACCGCGCCATGAACGTCGGGACCTTGTTGTTGTGCCGCGACGCCATTAGGTCGACGTCCGGCACCCCCCAGCGGCGACAGATTTCCTGAAACACGTCCGGGTGAAGGGACCATTCCCCTGCGTCCATGCCCTGGCGACTGAGGAAGTCTGCTTCCCAGTTTTCTACGCCCGGGATGTGAACCGCTGATATGGTGGATGCTCTGTCCTCCACCCACAACAGAATCCGCCGGACTTCCTGGAAGGCTTGCCGACTGCGTGTCCCTCCTTGGTGGTTGATGTATGCCACCGCTGTTGAGTTGTCCGACTGAATTCGGATCTGCTTTCCTTCCAGCCACTGCTGGAAGGCTAGTAGGGCAAGATACACTGCCCTGATTTCCAGAACATTGATCTGAAGGGTGGACTCCTGCTGAGTCCACGTCCCTTGAGCCCTGTGGTGGAGAAAAACTGCTCCCCACCCTGACAGACTCGCGTCTGTCGTGACCACTGCCCAGGATGGGGGTAGGAATGATCTTCCCCGTGATAAGGAGGTGGGAAGAAGCCACCATTGCAGAGAGTCCTTGGCCGTCTGGGAAAGGGAGACTTTCCTGTCCAGGGAAGTTGACTTCCCGTCCCATTGGCGGAGAATGTCCCATTGAAGTGGGCGCAGATGAAACTGTGCAAACGGGACTGCCTCCATTGCTGCCACCATCTTCCCTAGGAAGTGCATGAGGCGCCTTAAGGAGTGCGACTGACCCTGAAGGAGAGACTGTACCCCTGTCTGTAGTGACCGCTGCTTGTCCAGCGGAAGCTTCACTATCGCTGAGAGAGTATGAAACTCCATGCCAAGATACGTTAGTGATTGAGTCGGTGACAGATTTGACTTTGAAAAGTTGATGATCCACCCGAAAGTCTGGAGAGTCTCCAGCGCAACATTCAGGCTGTGTTGGCATGCCTCTTGAGAGGGTGCTTTGACAAGTAGATCGTCCAAGTAAGGGATCACCGAGTGTCCCTGGGAGTGCAAGACTGCTACCACTGCCGCCATGACCTTGGTGAAAACCCGTGGGGCTGTCGCCAGACCAAATGGCAGAGCTACGAACTGGAGATGTTCGTCTCTTATCACAAAACGTAGAAAACGTTGGTGCTCTGTAGCAATCGGCACGTGGAGATAAGCATCCTTGATGTCTATTGATGCAAGGAAATCTCCTTGAGACATTGAGGCAATGACGGAGCGGAGGGATTCCATCCGGAACCGCCTGGCGTTCACATGCTTGTTGAGCAGCTTTAGGTCCAGAACAGGACGGAACGAGCCGTCCTTTTTTGGAACCACGAAGAGATTGGAGTAAAAACCCTGCCCTTGTTCCTGAAGAGGAACAGGGATCACCACTCCTTCTGCTCTTAGTGAGCCCACCGCCTGCAGAAGAGCATCTGCTCGGTCGGGATGTGGGGAAGTTCTGAAGAACCGAGGCGGAGGACGAGAACTGAACTCTATCCTGTACCCGTGAGACAAAATGTCTGTTACCCACCGGTCCTTGACCTGTGGCAGCCAAATGTCGCAAAAGCGGGAGAGCCTGCCACCGACCGAGGATGCGGAGGGAGGAGGCCGAAAGTCATGAGGCAGCCGCCTTGGAAGCGGTTCCTCCGGTTGCTTTCTTGGGGCGTGAATGAGCCCGCCAGGAATCTGAGCCCCTCTGCTCCTTCTGAGTCCCTTTGGACGAGGAGAATTGGGTCTTGCCGGAGCCTCGAAAGGACCGAAACCTCGACTGCCACCTCCTTTGTTGAGGTTTGCTTGATCTGGGCTGGGGTAAGGAGGAGTCTTTACCCTTGGACTGTTTAATGATTTCAGCCAATTGCTCACCAAATAGTCTGTCTACAGATAGTGGCAAGCTGGTTAAACATTTTTTGGAAGCAGAATCCGCTTTCCATTCTTTTAACCACAAGGCTCTGCGCAAAACCACCGAGTTGGCAGACGCCATTGAGGTACGGCTCGTAGAGTCCAGGACAGCGTTGATAGCATAAGTCGCAAACGCAGACATTTGCGAAGTTAAGGACTCCACTTGCGGCACTGCTGGACGTATGATAGAGTCCACCTGTGCCAGACCAGCTGAAATAGCTTGGAGTGCCCACACGGCCGCGAATGCTGGAGCAAACGACGCGCCGATAGCTTCATAGACAGATTTCAACCAAAGGTCCATCTGTCTGTCATTGGCATCTTTAAGTGAAGCCCCATCCTCCACTGCAACTATGGATCTAGCCGCAAGCCTGGAGATTGGGGGATCCACCTTTGGACACTGGGTCCAGCGTTTGACCACGTCAGGGGGAAAGGGATAACGTGTATCCTTAAGACGTTTGGAGAAACGCTTGTCTGGATAAGCATGGTGTTTCTGGACTGATTCTCTGAAGTCAGCGTGGTCCAGAAAAGTACTCAGTTTACGCTTGGGATACCTGAAATGGAACTTCTCCTGCTGTGCAGCTGCCTCTTCTGCTGAAGGGGCTGGGGGAGAAATATCCAACAGTCTATTGATGGCCGCTATAAGGTCATTTACCATGGCGTCACCATCAGGAGTATCCAGATTGAGAGCGGTCTCAGGATTAGACTCCTGATCACCCTCCTCTGTCTCATCATGCAGAGACTCTTCTCGCTGAGACCCTGATCCGCGTGATGACGTGGAGGGTCTCTCCCAGCGAGCTCGCTTAGGCTGCCTGGGACTGTCATCTGAGTCAGAGCCTTCAGCCTGAGATGCCTGGGACCCCCTTGAAGCACGGATTAACTCCAACTGAGGGGGACCGGGGAACATTGACGCAGCAGTGTCCATGGCCTGAGTAACTGGCCTGGCCTGCAAGGTCTCTAGGATTTTTGTCATAGTGACAGACATCTTGTCAGCAAAAACTGCAAACTCTGTCCCCGTCACCGGGACAGGGTTCACCGGTGACTCTGCCTGGGCCACTACCACCATAGACTCCGGCTGACGAAGTGGCACAGGGACCGAACATTGCCCACAATGGGGGTCATGGGAACCTGCCGGTAGATCAGCCCCACAAGCGGCACAAGTAGCGTATTGCTGTGCAGCTGCAGCCTGTGTCTTGGCACCCTTGCGTTTTGCGGATGACATGTTGTCGTCTCCTCAGTGCAATATAGGGTATACAGCCAAGAAGCGACCTTACAGTGCAATATATATATATATGGTATAGAGAAAAAAATACACCAATATAACACTGGGGCACTAGTGGGGCCAGCACTAATGTGCTGCTTACCGCCCGCTTAACGCGGGTGTGTGGTCGCCAGAAATCCCTTGTCTGGGTTTCCCAGAGCCTGTGTCCGTTCTCCAGCCAGACTGCATGTAGGAATGGCTGCCGGCGTCCTGTGGAGAGGGGCGGGCCCTGGGCGTGTGCAGACAAAGAGCGGGAAACCTGCGTCCCACTGTGCCCAGTGAGAGGGCTGGAGTATGTAAATAAGACTCCAGCCCTCGGCGCTGACCATCTTACAGCGTCTCTCCCTTGCCCTGAGTGACAGGGTGGGAACTTCTCCTGCTGTGCAGCTGCCTCTTCTGCTGAAGGGGCTGGGGGAGAAATATCCAACAGTCTATTGATGGCCGCTATAAGGTCATTTACCATGGCGTCACCATCAGGAGTATCCAGATTGAGAGCGGTCTCAGGATTAGACTCCTGATCACCCTCCTCTGTCTCATCATGCAGAGACTCTTCTCGCTGAGACCCTGATCCGCGTGATGACGTGGAGGGTCTCTCCCAGCGAGCTCGCTTAGGCTGCCTGGGACTGTCATCTGAGTCAGAGCCTTCAGCCTGAGATGCCTGGGACCCCCTTGAAGCACGGATTAACTCCAACTGAGGGGGACCGGGGAACATTGACGCAGCAGTGTCCATGGCCTGAGTAACTGGCCTGGCCTGCAAGGTCTCTAGGATTTTTGTCATAGTGACAGACATCTTGTCAGCAAAAACTGCAAACTCTGTCCCCGTCACCGGGACAGGGTTCACCGGTGACTCTGCCTGGGCCACTACCACCATAGACTCCGGCTGACGAAGTGGCACAGGGACCGAACATTGCACACAATGGGGGTCATGGGAACCTGCCGGTAGATCAGCCCCACAAGCGGCACAAGTAGCATATTGCTGTGCAGCTGCAGCCTGTGTCTTGGCACCCTTGCGTTTTGCGGATGACATGTTGTCGTCTCCTCAGTGCAATATAGGGTATACAGCCAAGAAGCGACCTTACAGTGCAATATATATATATATGGTATAGAGAAAAAAATACACCAATATAACACTGGGGCACTAGTGGGGCCAGCACTAATGTGCTGCTTACCGCCCGCTTAACGCGGGTGTGTGGTCGCCAGAAATCCCTTGTCTGGGTCTCCCAGAGCCTGTGTCCGTTCTCCAGCCAGACTGCATGTAGGAATGGCTGCCGGCGTCCTGTGGAGAGGGGCGGGCCCTGGGCGTGTGCAGACAAAGAGCGGGAAACCTGCGTCCCACTGTGCCCAGTGAGAGGGCTGGAGTATGTAAATAAGACTCCAGCCCTCGGCGCTGACCATCTTACAGCGTCTCTCCCTTGCCCTGAGTGACAGGGTGGGGGCGGGAACGAAGCGGAGCTAGGCCGCAAAAGCCGGGGACTAGATTTATAAGCGCCGCCGTCGTAAAAGCACGGTCGGCGCTAAGTCCCCGGCGCACCACAAGTCTCAGCCGCGCCGCCGCTCCAGGGGCGGCCGGCGCGGCAGTCCCCAACACAAAAAGTCCCTCAGAGAAACTGCAGTGACTGTAACCCCAGCGCACAGCGCTACTGTCCCCGGCGCACTAGCACACCCAGCAAGTCTGGAGTGTGCGCGGCCTGTCCATACAGGGACACAGAGTACCTGAATGATGCAGGGCCTTGTCCCTGAACGGTACCCAGCTCCGTATCCAGCAGGTTCTACGGGTCTGTGGATGGAGCCCGGCCTCAGGGCTTGGGGGCCGGTAAGATCCCACTTCCTCAGAGCCCCTCAGGGGGATGAGGAAGGAAAGCAGCATGTGGGCTCCAGCCTCCGTACCCGCAATGGGTACCTCAACCTTAACAAACACCGCCAATAGGAATGGGGTGAGAAGGGAGCATGCTGGGGGCCCTAGTATGGGCCCTCTTTTCTTCCATCCGATATAGTCAGCAGCTACTGCTGACTAAACAGTGGAGCTATGCGTGGATGTCTGACCTCCTTCGCACAAAGCTTGAAAACTGATGAGCCCGTGATCCCACGGGGGGTGTATAGCCAAAAGGGGAGGGGCCTTACACTTTTTAGTGTAATGCTTTGTGTGGCCTCCGGAGGCAGTACTATACACCCAATCGTCTGGGTCTCCCAATGGAGCGCCGAAGAAAAATCTGTTTGGCGGGCTGGATAGAATTCTATCCTGTAGCCGTGGGAGATGGTATCCCGCATCCACTGATCAGAGACGTGTTGAAACCACACGTCGCCAAAGTGGGAGAGCCTGCCACCGACCAAGGACGTTGCTGGCGCGGCCAGATAGTCAGGAGGAGGCTGCCTTCGTGGCAGCAGCTCTTGCAGACTTCTGAGGACGCGGCTTCGTGCGCCAGTTGGGGACGAGGCCGAGGGCTTAGAGGACGACCAGTTGGAGGAACGAAAGGAACGAAACCTCGACTGGTTCCTGCCCTGGACAGGTTTCCTGGTTTTGGTTTGTGGCATGGAGCTACTCTTCCTGCCAAAAGCTTCCTTAATAAATTCATCCAGTTGTCCACCGAATAGTCTGGTCCCAGCAAAAAGGGAGCCCAGCAAGGTACTTCTTTAGAAGCATCTGCCTTCCACTCTCGAAGCCACAGGAGCCTGCGGATAGCGAGGGAATAAGCCGGGGCCACCGCAGTGCGGTGAGAGTCTCCAGCATGGCAGACATGGCATAGGATGAAAAGACTGAAGCCTGGAAGTTAAGGCAACCATTTCGGGCATAGAGTCCCTGGTGAGGGAATGCATCTCCTCCAGAGAAGCAGAGATGGCTTTGAGAGCCCGTACTGCTGCAAAAGATGGGGAGAACGAGGCCCCTGCCGCCTCATATACAGATTTGGCCAGAAGGACAACCTGGCGGACAGTGGAATCCTTAAGTGGGGTGCCATCAGCCACTGATACAACTGTCCGGGCTGAGAGTCTAGACACCGGATGGTCCACCTTTGGTGAATGAGCCCACTCCTTGACCACTTCTGGTGGAAAGGGAAAACGGTCATCAGAACCACGCTTTGGGAAGCGTTTGTCAGGGCAGACCCTGGGCTTTGTCACAGTGGCCTGAAAACTGGAGTGGTTAAGGAACACACTCCTTGTTCTCTTAGGCAAGGTAAACTGTGCTCTTTTGCCAGAGAGGGATGCTCCTCTGATACTGGCGGATTGAGGTCCAGTACAGAATTAATGTACGCAATCGAAACACTAATATCTGCGTCACCCTCGGACAGATCAATGGGGGACATGGAAGCGTCCGAGCCCCCAGTAAAGGGATCCTCCTCGTCCTGCGAGTCAGCTCGTGAATCAGAGCCGCGGGACGAGGAAGGAGAGGGGACCCTGCGTCTCCTGTGAGGAGGACGGGGTCTGAGAACAGAAGAAGAATCCTCTGTGGGCCTTGCTGAGCGAGCCGTAGCAGCAGAGGTGCCCTGAGAAGGGGGCTAATGCATGCTCAGCAGAGTCCGGACAGCTGTCCCATGGAGAGAAGGATTCTACCCAAGCCGGGGGTTCAGCCACCGGAGCCGGAGCAGCCGGAGGGACCACTGGGGATGAGACTCCAGGCTGAGGCACCACCATGTTAGGACAGGAATCACAATGTGGTTATGTGCTCGGTACAGGCAGTACGAGCCTACATGCAGTGCATATTGTGCAGCCTTACTTCTCGTGTGAGACATGCTGCTGAAGTGGGGGCTCTGAGCCAGAATGACCCCCAGCAGAGTATATAAGCAGTATATAAGCAGTATATAAGCAGGTCCACAACCGGAGGTTGTGGCTTGCCAGACCGTTTGACATTGTCTCTGTGCCCTCCAGATCCCACAGCCCGGACCCCCAGAGAGATGCTGCAGTCAGCGCCGATCGCTGTGCAGACATGGCATAAGAACGCTGAAAAAATGGCGCCGGAGCGAGGAGAGGGGGCGGGGCCTACTCTAAGAGCGGGATCCGGAGGGCCAAGGAGATATACAGGGGAGGGAATCTTTCCTCAGAGAGGAGTGTCTCTCCCCTGTGCCGAACAGCCGCTGGGCGGAGCCGCACTGTCCCTCTGCATGACTGACATGCAGGGGCAGTGAAATCGAAACTAGGCCTCAGGCGAAGCTGGGGCCTAGATTTAACAATGCGGCCGGCAAACAGGCACCATCGGCGCGGTTCTCGGGTGAAAACCAGAGAACCAGCCGGGAATGTCAGAATACATACACAGCACACTCTCCCTCACATTAAAGTACAAGGGACCCCCTGAAAATAACGTCTAAGATACTTAGCTTGTGAGACGCAGGGTCAGGTCCCTGAGGGATGAGTGCTCCGTCCGGCAGGATCCTGAAAGGGCTGCGGATGGAGACCGGTCTCCTGCCAGGCAGGGAGAACCGTGCTGGCTCCCACTTCAAGCCAGAGCCCGAGGCATGGTGAAGGAGCGCGGCATGTAAGGCTCCAGCCTTGAAATCAACCTTAACAACACCGCCGACACAGTGGGGTGAGAAGGGACATGCCGGGGGTCCAGCTTGGACCCGCTTTTCTTCCAACTCTTTAAAATGAAAAATCAGATGAGGATACATGTGTGGATGTGTGACCTCCTGAACACAAAGCATTGAACTGGCTAGGACTGGCTACCAGGGGGTGTATATGCTAGGAGGGAGGAGCTACACTTTTTAGTGTAGTACTTTGTGTGTCCTCCGGAGGCAGAAGCTATACACAGTGGGGTGAGAAGGGACATGCCGGGGGTCCAGCTTGGACCCGCTTTTCTTCCAACTCTTTAAAATGAAAAATCAGATGAGGATGCATGTGTGGATGTGTGACCTCCTGAACACAAAGCATTGAACTGGCTAGGACTGGCTACCAGGGGTGTATATGCTAGGAGGGAGGAGCTACACTTTTTAGTGTAGTACTTTGTGTGTCCTCCGGAGGCAGAAGCTATACACCCATGGTCTGGGTCTCCCATAAGGAACGATTAAGAAAAAAAAATATCTACAAAATCTCATTTCACCACCTGTTTGTCATTGCAACCTTGGTCTCTATATACTGCCAACCTTGATATTAGTGATTAATGTCAGATTTTACTATTATGTGAATACATGTTTTGATACTAGTTTTTGCGATGGAAATTGAAGAGGAGATTTTACATCTTCAAGAAATGTATATGTGCAGCTTTCTTCATGTAATGAAGAAATATGTGCGTATGTAAGAACACAGATTTTGCTGGCTGGTATATGTACACTACTCATAAGACGTTAGGGATATATGGCTTTCGGATGACATTTCAGGATGATTCTAAAATCCCCTCTAACCTTTTCAGGTGACTGTAACGGGACCTTCTCTAAACTTTTGAATGCACATATCAAACACTTCATTACTTTTTGCACAACTTGCTCTTCTCCAACAAGTAGTTTAATGGCAAAATTCACAACAGGTGTTTGATCTGTGAATGGCCCCATAAATTTCAGACTTCAAATTAGAATTGGTATTAAATCAGTCCTCCTCATCATGCTGCTCACATTTTGACATGAGACCAAGACAACAATTGATCATCAGTACCTCGCCACTGCGAGGCTTCAAGCAAGATGTTCTGAGATGGAAGTAGCCACTGAGCTTAGTGTCACTGAGTGTTATCAGCAGGTTCTAACAGACACACCGAGACTGGAAGAGTAACAAAGGCATAGAAGTGAACGTCCTTTTGCCCCATCCCACACTGATGGTCGTTTTATTGTGAACAATACCCTTTCAGAACTGGATGATAAATGTGCCTGGAGTTGTGTGGCATTCAAGGGAGGTGAGAGGCACCCAAGTGTCACGTCAGTGCATTCGAAACCATTTACATCAGCGTGGTCTCCGTGGTAGATGACCTGCAAGGGTACCTGACCACACCACCAGGCACAGGCGTCATCTACGCTGGATGAGGGACCAGTGGGACTCAGTGCTGTTCACGCTGAGCAGAAATAATGGCCGCCAACAATGTTGGAGACATCAAGGAGAGCTCTATGCATCAGCTACTATTGTCACCAGACGAGCCTTTGGTGGTGGTAACAGTGTGGGCAGCTGTGTCTAGTCAATATACAACTGCCTACACCTTGTGAATGGTACATTGACAAACTCCTATTACTTGAATAACATCCTTAATCCAGTCATTGTGCCTCTGCATGAACACCGGCCTAAATTCATCTTCATGTACAGCAATGCTTCAGCTCTTCGAGGTCACATCATTAGGAAATGACTGCTGGAAACTGGAGTACCACAAATGGAGTGGCCTGCACTTTCTACAGACCCAAATCTCATAGAAAAAATATGGGCTCAATTGAGTCACCGTTTAGAGGCTCTTGACTCTGTACCCTAGAACCTCAGTGATCTGAGGGCCACCCTTTGAAAGAGTGGGATGCCATGCCTCAGCAGACAATGACTCAAACAGCATGAGACATAGTTGTCAAGCTGTAATTGATGCTCAAGGCCATATACCGTATTTTTCGGACCATAAGACGCACTTTTTTTCCCCCAAATGTTGGGGGAAAGTTGGGGGTGCGTCTTATGGTCTGACTATAGGGCTGCGGCTGGGAATGAGGGTGCTGCGGGTCATCGGGGGCACGAGCAGGCTGCAGCAGCGCCTGCCGTGACCACGTGAGCCCGCTCATTACATATGCACGCCTATCCTCCCGCCCATCTCTCAGCGCTGAAGCCGGCACTGACAGGTGTGCGGGAGGACGAGCGGGGACGCGCGCATAGCAAAGAGCCGGCTGCATGATCACCCCTGGCAATTACAGCCTGGAGTGATCATGTGCGGCTGTATTCACTGCCCCCCGGCGCGTCATTACCAGCGCGGGGTGCAGTAAATCAGTACACTCACCCGTCCCCGTGTGTGGAGCCGCCCCCCTGCTGCACGCGATGTCTTCCTGTCTGTGCCGGTCAGCTGATCTGTGCTGAGCTGGTCAGCTGATCGGCACAGACAGGAAGACACACACAGGTCAGTGGCGCAGAGAGGAAGATGATCGGTGCTGGAGGGAGTGAGGAAAAGGTGAGTATAAACGTTTATTTTTTTCTCTGTGCTATAGGATACAGGCCATATACCAGGATGGTATATGAGCACGATGGGGGCATATAGCAGGATGGGAGTATATGAGCAGGCAGGATGGGGGTATATGAACAGGATGGGGGGTATGTGAACAGGATGGGGGGTATGTGAACAGGATGGGGGGTATGTGAACAGGATGGGGGGTATGTGAACAGGATGGGGGGTATGTGAACAGGATGGGGGGTATGTGAACAGGATGGGGGTATGTGAACAGGATGGATGGGGGAATATGAGCAGGATGGATGGGGGAATATGAGCAGGATGGATGGGGGGTATACCAATAGGATGGGGGTATATCAATAGGATCGGGGTATATGAACAGGATGGGGTATATGCACAGGATGGGGGAATATGAGCAGGATGCTGGTATAGGAGCAGGATGGGGGTTTATAGCAGGATCATATACAAGGCAGGAGGATCATTACCAGGATGGGGTACCTTAGTAGAGAATTTGGGGACATTACCCCCATAACAGTGTCAGCAGCAGATCCTCGCCCCATAACAGTGTGTCATGACCACATTTTTTGCTTAAAGTTTTATTTTCCCATTTTGCTCCTCTAAAACCAGGGTGCGTCTTATAGTCCGGTGCGTCTTATAGTCCGAACGAAGGGAATTTTGTTTACTTACCGTAAATTCCTTTTCTTCTAGCTCCAATTGGGAGACCCAGACAATTGGGTGTATAGCTACTGCCTCCGGAGGCCACACAAAGTATTACACTTAAAAGTGTAAACCCCTCCCCTCTGCTATACACCCTCCCGTGCATCACGGGCTCCTCAGTTTTGGTGCAAAAGCAGGAAGGAGGAAACTTATAAATTGGTCTAAGGTAAATTCAATCCGAAGGATGTTCGGAGAACTGAAACCATGACCAAGAACAGTTCAATCTGAACAACATGTGTACACAAAAGAACAAACAGCCCGAAGGGAACAGGGGCGGGTGCTGGGTCTCCCAATTGGAGCTAGAAGAAAAGGAATTTACGGTAAGTAAACAAAATTCCCTTCTTCTTTGTCGCTCCATTGGGAGATCCAGACAATTGGGACGTCCAAAAGCAGTCCCTGGGTGGGTAAAAGAATACCTCGGTAAAAGAGCCGTAAAACGGCTCCTTCCTACAGGTGGGCAACCGCCGCCTGAAGGACTCGCCTACCTAAGCTGGCATCTGCCGAGCGTAGGTATGCACTAGATAGTGCTCCGTGAAAGCGTGCAGACTCAACCAGGTAGTCTCCTGACACACCTGCTGAGCCGTAGCCTGGTGCAGCAACGCCCAGGACGCACCCACGGCTCTGGGAGAATGGGCCTTCAGCCTTGAAGGAACCGGAAGCCCAGCAGAACGGTAGGCTTCAAGAATTGGTTCCTTGATCCACCGAGCCAAGTTGACTTGGGAGCTTGCGACCCTTTACTCTGGCCAGCGACAAGGACAAAGAGCGCATCCGAGCGGCGCAGGAGCGCCGTACGAGAAATGTAGAGTCTGAGTGCTCTCACCAGACCTAACAAGTGCAAATCCTTTTCACGTTGGTGAACCGGATGAGAACAAAAGGAAGGTAAGAAGGTATCCTGATTGAGATGAACAGAGGATACCACCTTCGGGAGAAATTCCAGAACCGAGCGCAGAACCAGCTTGTCCTGGTGAAACACCAGGAAGGGGGACTTGCATGACAGCGCTGCTATGTCAGACACTCTGCGGAGTGACGTGACTGCACTAGGAAGACCACCTTCTGCGAAAGGCGTGAAAGAGAATATCCCTCATTGGCTCGAAGGGTGGTTTCTGAAGAGCCGGTATCACCCTGTTCCGATCCCAGGGTTCTAGCCGACGCTTGTAAGGAGGGACTATGTGGCAAACCCCCTGCAGGAACGTGCGTACCTGAGGGAGTTTGGCTAGACGCTTTTGAAAAAAAACACAGAAAGCGCCGAAACTTGTCCCTTAAGGGAACCGAGAGACAACCCCCTTTTCCATTCCGGATTGAAGGAAGGACAGAAAGTGGGCAAGGCGAATGGCCAGAGAGTAAAACTCTGATCAGAGCACCAGGATAAGAAGATCTTCCACGTCCTGTGGTAAATCTTGGCGGACGTTGGTTTCCTGGCCTGTCTCATAGTGGCAATGACCTCTTGAGATAACCCTGAAGACGCTAGGATCCAGGACTCAATGGCTACGCAGTCAGGTTGAGGGCCGCCGAATTCAGATGGAAAAAACGGCCCTTGAGACAGCAAGTCTGGCCGGTCTAGTAGTGTCCACGGTTGGCCTACCGTGAGATGCCACAGATCCGGGTACCACGACCTCCTCGGCCAGTCTGGGGTGACGAGGATGGCGCGGTGGCTGTCGGATCTGATCCTGCGTAACACTCTGGGCAGCGGTGCCAGAGGAGGAATACGTGAGGCAGGGAAACTGCGACCAATCCTGCACTAATGCGTCTGCCGCCAGAGCTTTGTGATCTTGAGAACGTGCCATGAATGCCGTGACTTTGTTGTTGTGCCGGGACGCCAATAGGTCGACGTCCGGCTTCCCCCAGCGGCAACAAATCTCTTGAAACACGTCCGGTCAAAGAGACCATTCCCCTGCGTCCATGCCCTGGCGACTGAGAAAGTCTGCTTCCCAGTTTTCTACGCCCGGGATGTGAACTGCGGAGATGGTGGAGGCTGTGGCTTCCACCCACAGCAGAATCCGCCGGACTTGCTGGAAGGCTTGCCGACTGCTTGTGCCGCCTTGGTGGTTGATGTATGCCACCGCCTTGGCGTTGTCCGACTGAATTCGGATCTGCCTGCCTTCCAGCCATGGCTGGAACGCTTTTAGGGCTAGAACACTGCCCTTATCTCCAGAACATTGATCTGGAGAGAAGACTCTGCTGAGTCCATGTACCCTGAGCCCTGTGGCGGAGGAAGACTCCCTGACAGACTCGCGTCCGCCGTGACCACAGGCCAGGATGTGGGCAGGAAGGATTTTTTCCTTTGACAAGAGTGGGAAGAAGCCACCACTGAAGGGAGGCCATGGCTGCCCGAGAAGGAGCAACGTCCTTGTCGAGGGACGTCGATTTGCTGTCCCATTTGCGGAGAAAGTCCCATTAAAGTGGGCGCAGATGAATCAGCGCAAACGGAGCTGCCTCTATTGCTGCCACCAACTTCTCTAGGAAGTGCATGAGGCGCCTCAAAGGGTGTGACTGGGCTCGAAGGAACGATTGCACCCCTGTCTGTAGTGAACGCTGTTTGTCCAGCGGAAGCTTCACTATCGCTGAGAGAGTATGAAACTCCATGCCGAGATATGTCAGTGATTGGGCCGGTGTCAATTTTGATTTTAGGAAAAATTGATGAACCACCCGAATCTCTGGAGAGTCTCTAGAGCCATGTTCAGGCTGTGCTGGCATGCCACCCGAGAGGGGGCCTTGACCAGCAGATTGCCTGAGAGAGTAGGACCGCTACCACAGTTGTCATGACCTTGGTGAAGGCCCGTAGGG
This sequence comes from Anomaloglossus baeobatrachus, assembly GCF_048569485.1. Taxonomy (NCBI): domain Eukaryota; kingdom Metazoa; phylum Chordata; class Amphibia; order Anura; family Aromobatidae; genus Anomaloglossus; species Anomaloglossus baeobatrachus. Next base: position 814,944,846 of record NC_134353.1, on the reverse strand, counting down.
CTGTCACCAGGCCGAAAGTTAGTGCCACGAACTGAAGGTGTTCGTTCCCTATGTCGAAGCGCAGGAAGTGCTGATATTCTGATACAATCGGCACGTGGAGATAAGCATCCCTGATGTCGATTGATGCTAGGAAGCCTCCTTGGGCCATCAAAGGCGATGGCAAGCGGAGAGATTCCATCCGGAACCGTCAGGTTCTCTGGTTGAGCAGTGTGAAGTCCAGAACGGGGCGGGGTGATCCGTCCTATCTGGTACCACGAACAAGCTGGAGTAAAAAGCCGCGACTACGTTCTTGAAGGGGAACGAGGATCGCAACTCCTCCTGCCTTCGGAGTGTTCACCGCCTGGAAACGTGCATCGGCTCGCTCGGGGGACGGAGATGCTGTGAAGCAACGAGTCGGAGGACGAGAACTGAGCTCTATCCTGTGACCGTAAGACAGAATGTGTCCTACATCGGTCTTGGACATGTGGGGACCACTCCCCTGACCTGGACCGCCATGCAGAAAAGGTTCTCTGTGCCCGGCGGAGGATGAAAATACCCTCGCCTGAGACGTCAAAGACGCTAATTGCGGAGCACAGGATGACCGCATTGATCTGAGACAGAGCAGCTGAGATAGCCTGGAGTGCCCACCCCTGCAAAGGCCGGGGCAACGGACGCGCCTATGGCTTCATAGATGGATCCCATTAGGAGTTCTATCTGTCTGTCCGTGGCATTCTTGAGCGTGGACCCGCCAGCCACTGCTACTACTGATCTAGCCGCCAGTCCAGAGACTGGAGGGCACCTTATGACACTGAGCCGAAACCTTAACAACGTCAGAGAGGAAGGGACAACGTGTGTTATAAGGCGTTCAGTAAAACGCTTGTCCGGGAAGGTGTGCTTCTGGACAGTATCTGTGCATTAGCTGGACTGGGACTGCGGTTCGTGCTGGAGTTTACCACGTAATAACTAGAGGCCACCCCAGGAACACGCTTCGTCGCAGACCGATAGAGGCCTGGGGCGATCCCGCAGTGCCCGGGCCTGTGTAAGGGGCCGGTCTGGACTGCAAACTCCTAGTCTCTTAGCCGACCATTTGTCCATAGCCTGAGACATGGATAGTGAAAATGACCCAGAGAGTTTCTCAGCAAAGCTGTAACTCTGTCCCTGCCGCCTGGACAGGGAACGCCGGCGAAGTTTTCATCATGCAAACTCTGTCGCTGTCATCTGTGCAGTGCCCGTAATATAGGCGCACAAGCAGGGCTGTGGAGTCGGAGTCGGAGTCGTGGAGTCGGAGTCGGAGCTCATTTTGGTGGAGTCGGAGTCGGAGTCGGTATAAAATGCACCGACTCCGACTCCTAAAATATATAATAAATTGGGGACAGGAGTGCAATGCAGAATGTGCTGAATATTTTACTAAATAATAACATTTAGTATAATGCTTATATTTAAGTGAAAAAGTTATTGTAGTACAATGTGAACATCAGACATTTAATTGTTTTTATGATACAATAATCAAGATATTTGGATAGAACATAAAATATTTATTGGAATACAACTTTAGAACACAAAAAACTAATAAATTGTAAATATGTAATATATATATATATATATATATATATATATATACACACAGTGTATATACACACACAAGATATATATGTAATCTACTGTATATTACATAGTGTATTACATATTTACAATTTATTACAGTTTTTTGTGTTCTAAAGTTGTATTCCAATAAATATATTTTATGTTCTATCCAAATATCTTGATTATCGTATCATAAAAATTATTAAATGTCTGATGTTCACATACACATTCATGTACTACAATAAATTTTTCACCTAACTAAGCAATATATGTAGGAGTCGGAGTCGGAGCCGGAGTCGGAGTCGGAGCCGGAGTCGGAGTCGGTGCAAGAGAATTTGAGGAGTCGGAGTCGGAGTCGAAGGTTTGGCTTACCGACTCCACAGCCCTGCGCACAAGAGGTTAAAATAAGCCAGTGTCTTGGCACCCTTACTCTTTAAGAGCAGACAACAGCCTGTCGTCCGCAGAGTAATCAGTGAGGGTATACAGCCAAAAACAAATAATGCTGCCGAACAGTGAAATCATATACCATATACATAAACACATATATATATATATATATATATACACTGCGGCACCAAGGGGGGGACAACACCCTAGGAAGACCACCTTTGAAAAACTGGTGCCCCCCAGTGCTCAGTGAGGGGGAAGGAGGATAGCAACGTATGCTCCAGCCCTCCCTACGTTATGATGCAGGGCTCTGTCTGCGGGAATCCGGTGGTCTATAGTGATCAGTGAGGGGGGGCGGAGGACAGCGAGGTGTGCTCCAGCCCTCACTGTCGGCAACATACCGACCATCCCGCCCTTCTCCCTGACTGGCAGGCTCAGGGGCGGGAGTTTAACACACTAGGCCGCAAAAGCCGGGGACTAAAGTAAAAACCGCGGCCGGCAAACAGGCACGGTCGGCGCGGTAGTCCCGGACAAAGAATGCACACCGCAGTCGCAGCTGCGTCTGAGGCCAAGGTGCTTCATGCACCGTGCCAACGGGGACACAGAGTACCTGTAGCTGCAGGGTGTCCCTGACGATACTCCGTCTCCTGTCCGGCAGGGGCTGCGGATGTGGCTTGTAGCCACCAGATTCTCTGCCCCGGGTCTCCCTCAGCTGCAGCCAGAAGTTGCTGAAAAACATGGCTGACGGCTTCTCTGAGGAGGAGGGAGGCGTGGGCGTAGTCACAAAAAAGTGCGGGAATCTGGTGCCTCAGCGTGGGTAGTGAGGGGGGCGGAGGACAGCTCAATGTACTACAGCCCTCACTGTCGGCGTCATACCGACCGTCCCGCCCTTTTCCTTGACTGGCAGGTCTGGGGGCGGGAGAATCCCATACTAGGCCGCAAAAGCCGGGGATTAAAGTTGAAATCGCGGCCGGCCGGCAGTGCACGGTCGGCGCGGTAGTCCCGGACCCACACGCTCGCCGCAGTCGCTGCAGCGTCTGGGCCCAAGGTGCTTTATGCGCCGTCCCAACGGGGACACAGAGCACCTGGAATATGCGGTACTAGGCCGCAGAAGCCGGGGACTAGAGTATAAGCGCGGCCGGCAACAAGCGCGGTCAGCGTGGTAGTCCCGGCGCACTAACACGTCCAGCAGTGCTGCAGCGTGTATGACACAAGCGCTCCATGCGCCGTCCCCAAGGGGACACAGAGTACCTCACAGTAGCAGGGCCATGTCCCTGACGATACCCAGCTCCTGTCCAGCAGATTCCCAGGGGCTGCGGAGGGAGCACGGTCCCAGTGTCTGGAGACCGATTATGGATCCCACTTCACCCAGAGCCCTGCAGGGATGGGGAAGGAAAACAGCATGTTGGCTCCTGCCTATGTACCCGCAATGGGCACCTCAACCTTAACAACACCGCCGACCAGAGTGGGGTGAGAAGGGAGCATGCTGGGGGCCCTATATGGGCCCACTTTTCTTCCATCCGAAATAGTCAGCAGCTGCTGCTGACTAAGTTGTGGAGCTATGCGTGGATGTGTGCCTCCTTCGCACAAAGCACAAAAACTGATGAGCCCGTGATGCACGGGAGGGTGTATAGCAGAGGGGAGGGGTTTACACTTTTAAGTGTAATACTTTGTGTGGCCTCCGGAGGCAGTAGCTATACACCCAATTGTCTGGGTCTCCCAATGGAGCGACAAAGAAAATACGGTAACAATTTGAGACATAGATATTTTTTGAGGGGTACAGACCCACTGTTGGTTTTTGTTTCAATAAATTGTTTAAAACAACAAAATCGTCATTCAATGCTTCTACTTAAATGCCCTACTTTTATGCATGTACTTTTTATGTTTTACATAAATTTCACCAGAAAGCCAAATATCCCTAACCTATTGTGAGTAGTGTCTATAGGGTAAAGTAGGTATTGCAAGCATCATCCTAAACAGAAAAACATTACCTGTTTCTTCTGTCCTATTCGATGAGCTCTTGCTTGGGCCTGAAGGTCATTTTGTGGATTCCAGTCCGAATCGAAAATGACTACTGTATCAGCTGATGCAAGGTTTATTCCGAGACCACCAGCGCGGGTAGAGAGCAGAAAGCAAAAGTCCTGTGCACAAAAGAGAGAAAAAAAAATTTGGGAAAATTTTCTTTAACTTGATTTTTGCAACTAGAGCAGAACGAAAGTGAAGCAAAACTGCATCAGACATTAGGGGGAATAGAGGCTTCTCAATGAAGCAAAAGAGTTCACTTTCACTTAGAGCATGATCCTCACCTCAGATCCTTCAGCATTAAAATGGTCCAGCGCTTGCTTCCTTATTTCTCCTTTGATGGATCCATCTAACCTCTAAAAACAAACATACCACTAGTTTAAGCAACCAATGTATGTGCAAAGTGAAGCGATCTTACAAAGTGAACTCAAAAGTGAGCGCTGACCCTTACCTGGAAAGGAAACTGTCGTGCCTTTAAATAATCTGCAAGGATGTCCAGCATCCGAACCATTTGAGAAAATATCAAGACTCTATTACCACGTTCTCTCAGACGTACTAGCAACTTGTCCAGAAGAATTAGTTTCCCGCTACTCCGAATTAAGTGCTTAAGAGCAAATCATTGAAACAAAAAAAAAAAAAAAAAAAGTGAATAATGGATAAAGAACCAGTATTTATAATGGTTTAGCTGTAGTGACACATGAACATGATCTACAGTAACACATTAGCATAAAACTTCACGGATTATAGTATTTTATAACTCGCAGATCCTGGTTATAACATATTGGCTGCAGTTTTGTGAACGATCAGCTGATCGGCTGGCGGACGCCTTTTGTGAACGATCAGTTGATCGGCTGGCGGCCGCCTTTTGTGAACGATCAGTTGATCGGCTGGCGGCCGCCTTTTGTGACCGATCAGCTGATCGCCCGGTGGCCGCCGGCCGATGAGCTGATTGTTCACAAAAGCCGGCTGCCGGTAAAACCGTATAAAAAAAAAAAAAGATTTTTTTTGCAGCATCGGTCACATCAGTTGTGCCACTGTCTGCAATGCTTCTGTTGCATCAGTCACACAACTGATTGTGCCAGATACAAAACAACGCAGGTGTGAAAGCAGCCTTACATCTCAGCAGCAGCGTTTTTCCCTGTGACATTCAGAGACTATAGCAAAAGAAGGGAATTTTGTTACTTACCGTAAATTCCTTTTCTTCTAGCTCTTATTGGGAGACCCAGACGATTGGGGTATAGCTACTGCCCTCTGGAGGCCACACAAAGCACTACATTAAAAGTGCAAGGCCCCTCCCCCTCTGGCTATACCCCCCCCGTGGTATCACGGGTTCTCCAGTTTTAGTAAAAACATCCCGAAGGACAACAGGGCGGGTGCTGGGTCTCCCAATAAGAGCTAGAAGAAAAGGAATTTACGGTAAGTAACAAAATTCCCTTCTTCTTCAGCGCTCTATTGGGAGACCCAGACGATTGGGACGTCCAAAAGCTGTCCCTGGGTGGGTAAAGAAATACCTCATGTTAGAGCTGCAAAACAGCCCTCCCCTACGGGGGTCCCATGGGTCTAACGGCCGCTTGTACGGGGGCACAATATGACAGACCCCCTGCAGGAACGTGCGCACCTTAGAAAGACGTGCTAGACGCTTCTGAAAAAACACGGATAGTGCCGAAACTTGCCCTTTAAGGGAGCTGAGCGACAAGCCCTTTTCTAACCCCGATTGCAGGAAGGAAAGAAACTTGGGCAATGCAAATGGCCAGGGAGACACTCCCTGAGCAGAGCACCAGGATAAGAAAATCTTCCACGTTCTGTGGTAGATCTTAGCCGAATTCGACTTTCTAGCTTGTCTCATTGTGGCAACGACTCCTTGAGATAATCCTGCAGATGCTAGGATCCAGGACTCAATGGCCACACAGTCAGGTTCAGGGCCGCAGAATTCTGATGGAAAAACGGCCCTTGGGACAGTAAGTCTGGTCGGTCTGGCAGTGACCACGGTCGACCGATCGTGAGATGCCACAGATCCGGATACCACGACCTCCTCGGCCAGTCTGGAGCGACGAGTATGATGCGGCTGCACTCGGATCTGATCTTGCGTAGCACTCTGGGCAAGAGCGCCAGAGGCGGAAACACGTATGGGAGCTGAAACTGCGACCAATCTTGAACCAAGGCGTCTGCCGCCAGAGCTCTTTGATCGCGCGACCTCGCCATGAATGCCGGGACCTTGTTGTTGTGCCGGGATGCCATTAGGTCGACGTCCGGCACTCCCCAGCGGCGACAGATTTCCTGAAACACGTCCGGGTGAAGGGACCATTCCCCTGCGTCCATGCCCTGGCGACTGAGGAAGTCTGCTTCCCAGTTTTCTACGCCTGGGATGTGAACCGCGGATATGGTGGATGCTCTGTCCTCCACCCACATTAGAATGCGCCGGACTTCTTGGAAGGCTTGCCGACTGCGCGTCCCTCCTTGGTGGTTGATGTATGCCACCGCTGTGGAGTTGTCCGATTGGATTCGGATCTGCTTTCCTTCCAGCCACTGTTGGAAGGCCAGTAGAGCAAGATACATTGCTCTGATCTCCAGAACATTGATCTGAAGGGTGGACTCCTGCGGAGTCCACGTCCCCTGAGCCCTGTGGTGGAGAAATACTGCTCCCCACCCTGACAGACTCGCATCTGTCGTGACTACTGCCCAGGATGGGGGCAGGAAGGATCTTCCCTGAGACAATGAGGTGGGAAGGAGCCACCATTGTAGGGAGTCCTTGGCCGTCTGGGAAAGCGAGACTTTCCTGTCCAGGGACGTTGACTTCCCGTCCCATTGGCGGAGAATGTCCCATTGAAGTGGGCGCAGATGAAACTGCGCAAAGGGAACTGCTTCCATGGCTGCCACCATCTTCCCTAGGAAATGCATGAGGCGCCGCAAGGGATGCAACTGGCCCTGCAGAAGAGATTGCACCCCTGTCTGTAGTGACCGCTGCTTGTTCAGCGGAAGCTTCACTATCGCTGCTAGAGTATGAAACTCCATGCCAAGATACGTTAGTGATTGAGTCGGTGATAGGATCGACTTTGGAAAGTTGATGATCCACCCGAAAGACTGTAGGGTCTCCAGCGTAGCATTCAGGCTGTGCTGACATGCCTCTTGAGAGGGAGCTTTGACCAATAAATCGTCTAGGTAAGGGATCACCGAGTGTCCCTGAGAGTGCAAGACTGCTACCACCGCCGCCATGACCTTGGTGAAGACCCGTGGGGCTGTTGCCAGACCAAATGGCAGAGCTACGAACTGAAAATGGTCGTCTCCTATCACAAAACGTAGAAAACGTTGATGTTCTGTAGCAATTGGCACGTGGAGATAAGCATCTTTGATGTCTATTGAGGCAAGGAAGTCTCCTCTGGACATTGAGGCAATGACAGAACGCAGGGTTTCCATCCGGAACTTCCTGGCGTGCACATGTTTGTTGAGCCGTTTTAGGTCCAGAACAGGACGGAACGAGCCGTCCTTTTTTGGAACCACAAAGAGATTGGAGTAAAACCCTTGCCCTTGTTCCTGAGGAGGGACTGGGATCACCACTCCTTCCGCTCTTAGGGAGCCCACCGCCTGCAGCAGAGCATCTGCTCGGTCTGGATGTGGGGAGGTTCTGAAGAACCGAGCTGGAGGACGAGAATTGAACTCGATTCTGTACCCGCGAGACAAAATGTCCGTCACCCACCGGTCTTTGACCTGTGACATCCAAATGCCGGAAAAGCGGGAGAGCCTGCCCCCGACCGGCGATGCGGAGGGAGGGGGCTGGAAGTCATGAGGTAGCCGCTTTGGAAGCGGTACCTCCATTTGCTTTCTTGGGGCGCGTGTGAGCCCGCCACGAATCTGAGTTTCTTTGCGTCCTCTGAGTCCCTTTGGACGAGGTAAATGGTGTCTTGCCCGAACCTCGAAAGGACTGAAACCTCTGCTGCCACTTTTTCTGCTGAGGTTTGGTTGTTCTGGGTTGTGGTAAAGAGGAGTCTTTACCCTTAGACTGCTTAATGATATCAGCCAATGGCTCGCCAAACAGTCTATCTCTAGATAAAGGCAAACTGGTTAAACATTTTTTGGAACCAGCATCTGCTTTCCAGTCCTTTAACCACAAGGCTCTGCGCAAAACTACCGAATTGGCGGACGCCATTGAGGTGCGACTGGTAGATTCTAGGACCGCATTGATAGCGTAAGACGCAAACGCCGACATCTGCGTGGTAAGGTGCGCCACTTGCGGCACTGCTGGATGTATGATAGCATCCACTTTTGCTAAGCCAGCTGAAATAGCCTGGAGTGCCCATACGGCTGCGAATGCCGGAGCAAACGACGCGCCGATAGCTTCATAGACAGATTTTAACCAAAGGTCCATCTGTCTGTCATTGGCATCTTTAAGTGAAGCGCCATCCTCCACTGCAACTATGGACCTAGCTGCGAGTTTGGAAATCGGGGGGTCTACCTTTGGACACTGTGTCCAGCGCTTGACCACCTCAGGGGGGAAAGGGAAACGCGTATCTTTAGATCGTTTAGAGAAACGCCTTTCTGGGTGAGCGTCGTGCTTCTGGATTGATTCTCTGAAGTCAGCGTGATCCAACAAAGCACTCAATTTACGCTTGGGATAAAGGAAACGAAACTTCTCCTGCTCCGCAGCCGCCTCTTCTGCTGAAGGGGCTGGGGGAGAAATATCCAACAGCCTATTGATGGCTGAGATGAAGGGAATTTTGTTACTTACCGTAAATTCCTTTTCTTCTAGCTCTTATTGGGAGACCCAGACGATTGGGGTATAGCTACTGCCCTCTGGAGGCCACACAAAGCACTACATTAAAAGTGCAAGGCCCCTCCCCCTCTGGCTATACCCCCCCGTGGTATCACGGGATCTCCAGTTTTAGTGCCAAAGCAAGAAGGAGGAAGCCAATAACTGGTTTAAACAAATTAACTCCGAATAACATCGGAGAACTGAAAAACCGTTCAACATGAACAACATGTGTACCCGCAAACAACAAAAAAACATCCCGAAGGACAACAGGGCGGGTGCTGGGTCTCCCAATAAGAGCTAGAAGAAAAGGAATTTACGGTAAGTAACAAAATTCCCTTCTTCTTCAGCGCTCTATTGGGAGACCCAGACGATTGGGACGTCCAAAAGCTGTCCCTGGGTGGGTAAATAAATACCTCATGTTAGAGCTGCAAAACAGCCCTCCCCTATGGGGGTGTCACTGCCGCCTGCAGGACTCTTCTACCTAAGCTGGCATCCGCCGAAGCATAGGTATGCACCTGATAATGCTTGGTGAAAGTGTGCAGACTGGACCAGGTAGCTGCCTGGCACACCTGTTGAGCCGAAGCCTGGTGACGTAATGCCCAGGACGCACCCACGGCTCTGGTTGAGTGGGCTTTTAGCCCTGAAGGAACCGGAAGCCCCGCAGAACGGTAGGCCTCTAGAATTGGTTCTTTGATCCATCGAGCCAGGGTGGCTTTAGAAGCCTGCAACCCCTTGCGCGGACCAGCGACAAGGACGAAAAGTGCATCGGCACGGCGTATGGGCGCCGTGCGGGAAATGTAGATTCTGAGTGCTCTCACCAGATCTAGCAAACGTAAGTCCTTTTCATACCGGTGAACCGGATGAGGACAAAAAGAAGGCAAGGAAATATCCTGATTAAGATGAAAAGAGGATACGACCTTAGGAAGAAACTCCGGAATGGGGCGCAGCACAACCTTGTCCTGGTGGAACACCAGGAAGGGAGCCTTGGATGACAGAGCTGCCAGCTCAGACACTCGCCGAAGCGATGTGATCGCAACAAGAAACGCCACTTTCTGCGACAGCCGAGAAAAGGAAACTTCCTTCAGAGGCTCGAAGGGCGGCTTCTGGAGAGCAACTAGTACCCTGTTCAGATCCCATGGATCTAACGGTCGCTTGTACGGGGGCACAATATGACAGACCCCCTGCAGGAACGTGCGCACCTTAGGAAGACGTGCTAGACGCTTCTGAAAAAACACGGATAGTGCCGAAACTTGCCCTTTAAGGGAGCTGAGCGACAAGCCCTTTTCTAACCCCGATTGCAGGAAGGAAAGAAACTTGGGTAATGCAAATGGCCAGGGAGACACTCCCTGGGCCGAGCACCAGGATAAGAAAATCTTCCACGTTCTGTGGTAGATCTTAGCAGAATTCGACTTTCTAGCTTGTCTCATTGTGGCAACCACTCCTTGAGATAATCCTGCAGATGCTAGGATCCAGGACTCAATGGCCACACAGTCAGGTTCAGGGCCGCAGAATTCTGATGGAAAAACGGCCCTTGGGACAGTAAGTCTGGTCGGTCTGGCAGTGACCACGGTCGACCGAACGTGAGATGCCACAGATCCGGATACCACGACCTCCTCGGCCAGTTTGGAGCGACGAGTATGATGCGGCTGCACTCGGATCTGATCTTGCGTAGCACTCTGGGCAAGAGCGCCAGAGGCGGAAACACGTAAGGGAGCTGAAACTGCGACCAATCTTGAACCAAGGCGTCTGCCGCCAGAGCTCTTTGATCGCGCGACCTCGCCATGAATGCCGGGACCTTGTTGTTGTGCCGGGATGCCATTAGGTCGACGTCCGGCACTCCCCAGCGGCGACAGATTTCCTGAAACACGTCCGGGTGAAGGGACCATTCCCCTGCGTCCATGCCCTGGCGACTGAGGAAGTCTGCTTCCCAGTTTTCTACGCCTGGGATGTGAACCGCGGATATGGTGGATGCTCTGTCCTCCACCCACATTAGAATGCGCCGGACTTCTTGGAAGGCTTGCCGACTGCGCGTCCCTCCTTGGTGGTTGATGTATGCCACCGCTGTGGAGTTGTCCGATTGGATTCGGATCTGCTTTCCTTCCAGCCACTGCTGGAAGGCTAGTAGGGCAAGATACACTGCTCTGATTTCCAGAACATTGATCTGAAGGGTGGACTCCTGCGGAGTCCACGTCCCCTGAGCCCTGTGGTGGAGAAACACTGCTCCCCACCCCGACAGACTCGCATCTGTCGTGACTACTGCCCAGGATGGGGGCAGGAAGGATCTTCCCTGAGATAATGAGGTGGGAAGGAGCCACCATTGTAGAGAGTCCTTGGCCGTCTGGGAAAGTGAGACTTTCCTGTCCAGGGACGTTGACTTCCCGTCCCATTGGCGGAGAATGTCCCATTGAAGTGGGCGCAGATGAAACTGCGCAAAGGGAACTGCTTCCATGGCTGCCACCATCTTCCCTAGGAAATGCATGAGACGCCGCAAGGGATGCAACTGGCCCTGCAGGAGAGATTGCACCCCTGTCTGTAGTGACCGCTGCTTGTTCAGCGGCAGCTTCACTATCGCTGCTAGAGTATGAAACTCCATGCCAAGATACGTTAGTGACTGAGTCGGTGATAGGATCGACTTTGGAAAGTTGATGATCCATCCGAAAGACTGTAGAGTCTCCAGCGTAGCATTCAGGCTGTGCTGACATGCCTCCTGAGAGGGAGCTTTGACCAATAAGTCGTCTAGGTAAGGGATCACCGAGTGTCCCTGAGAGTGCAAGACTGCTACCACCGCCGCCATGACCTTGGTGAAGACCCGTGGGGCTGTCGCCAGACCAAATGGAAGAGCTACGAACTGAAAATGGTCGTCTCCTATCACAAAACGTAGAAAACGTTGATGTTCTGTAGCAATTGGCACGTGGAGATAAGCATCTTTGATGTCTATTGAGGCAAGGAAGTCTCCTCTGGACATTGAGGCAATGACAGAGCGGAGGGTTTCCATCCGGAACCTCCTGGCGTGCACATGTTTGTTGAGCCGTTTTAGGTCCAGAACAGGACGGAACGAGCCGTCCTTTTTTGGAACCACAAAGAGATTGGAGTAAAACCCTTGCCCTTGTTCCTGAGGAGGGACAGGGATCACCACTCCTTCCGCTTTTAGGGAATCCACCGCCTGCAGCAGAGCATCTGCTCGGTCTGGATGTGGTGAGGTTCTGAAGAACCGAGCTGGAGGACGAGAATTGAACTCGATTCTGTACCCGCGAGACAAAATGTCCGTCACCCACCGGTCTTTGACCTGTGACATCCAAATGCCGGAAAAGCGGGAGAGCCTGCCCCCGACCGGCGATGCGGAGGGGGGGGGCTGGAAGTCATGAGGTAGCCGCTTTGGAAGCGGTACCTCCATTTGCTTTCTTGGGGTGTGTGTGAGTCCGCCACGAATCTGAGTTTCTTTGCGTCCTCTGAGTCCCTTTGGACGAGGTAAATGGTGTCTTGCCCGAACCTCGAAAGGACTGAAACCTCTGCTGCCACTTTTTCTGCTGAGGTTTGGATGTTCTGGGTTGTGGTAAAGAGGAGTCTTTACCCTTGGACTGCTTAATGATGTCAGCCAATGGCTCGCCAAACAGTCTATCTCTAGACAAAGGCAAACTGGTTAAACATTTTTTGGAACCAGCATCTGCTTTCCAGTCCTTTAACCACAAGGCTCTGCGCAAAACTACCGAATTGGCGGACGCCATTGAGGTGCGACTGGTAGATTCAAGGACCGCATTGATAGCGTAAGACGCAAACGCCGACATCTGCGTGGTAAGGTGCGCCACTTGCGGCACTGCTGGATGCATGATAGCATCCACTTTTGCTAAGCCAGCTGAAATAGCCTGGAGTGCCCATACGGCTGCGAATGCCGGAGCAAACGATGCGCCGATAGCTTCATAGACAGATTTTAACCAAAGGTCCATCTGTCTGTCATTGGCATCTTTAAGTGAAGCGCCATCCTCCACTGCAACTATGGATCTAGCTGCAAGTTTGGAAATCGGGGGGTCTACCTTTGGACACTGTGTCCAGCGCTTGACCACCTCAGGGGGGAAAGGGAAACGCGTATCTTTAGATCGTTTAGAGAAACGCCTTTCTGGGTGAGCGTCGTGCTTCTGGATTGATTCTCTGAAGTCAGAGTGATCTAACAAAGCACTCAATTTACGCTTGGGATAAAGGAAACGAAACTTCTCCTGCTCCGCAGCCGCCTCTTCTGCTGAAGGGGCTGGGGGAGAAATATCCAACAGCCTATTGATGGCTGAGATAAGGTCGTTTACCATGGCATCCCCATCCGGGGTATCCAGGTTGAGAGGGGTTCCAGGAGTGGATTCCTGATCACTCTCATCAGACACATCACAGGGAGACTGATTGCGCTGAGACCCTGAGCAGTGTGAAGACGTCGAGGGTCTTTCCCAGCGAGCTCGCTTAGGGTGGCTGGGGCCATCATCTGAGTCATAATCCTCGGCCTGTGAAGCCGGGGACCCCCCTGTGGGCTGGATACATTCCAAATAAGGGGGACCTGAGGACAGAGGCCTCGCCGTGCCCAGAGACTGAGCCCCATGCATAGATTGCAAGGTTTCAAGGATTTTTGCCATAGACACAGACATATTATCTGCAAAAACTGCAAAGTCTGTCCCTGTCACCGGGGCAGAACTTACAAGCGTCTCAGCCTGGGTCGCTACCTCTCCTGACTCCGGCTGGCGAAGCAGCACCGGGTCGGAGCATTGCACACAATGGGGGTCATCGGAGCCTGCTGGTAGATTAGCCCCACATGCAGCACACGTAGTATACACCGCCCTTTTTGCCTTGGCCGCCTTGCGTTTTGAGGATGACATGTTGCTGCTTCCACAGAGCGATCTGGGATATGCAGCCAGAAGCGACCTCACAGTGCAAGAAATACAATATCTATATATCTGTACCCAGTACACCAATACACCGTGAGGCACTAGAGGGACCAGCACAGAAAAATCGCTTACCGCCCGCTTAAAAAAGCGGGTGTGTGGTCGCCAGATAGCCCCTAGTCCAGGTCTCCCAGAGCCTTGCGTCCTTCCTCCAGCCAGGCATGCATGTAATGGCTGCCGGCGTCTCGAGAGAGGAAGGGGGGCGGGCCCTGGGCGTTCCTGGCCAAGAGCGGGAAGCCTGCTTCCCTCTGTGCCAAGTGAGAGGGCTGGAGCATGTAAATCAGGCTCCAGCCCTCGTCGCTGCTAGCGAACAGCGTCTCTCCCCTACCCTGAATGACAGGGTGGGGGCGGGAACGAATCGGAGCTGCCGGCGTCCTAGGCCCAAAAAGCCGGGGACTCAATTTATAACCGCCGCCGCCGTAAAAGCGCGGACGGCGGATCCCCGGCGCACCACAAGTCACAGCAGCGCCGCCCGGTCCAGAGGGGGTCGGCGCTGCGTTCCCATACACAAAAAAGTCCCCCAGTAATCTGTAGGGACACCAACTCCACGTTGCGGTCCCCGGCGCACTACAACACCCAGCCAGCCCGGAGTGTGTCTGTGCCTGCCGGGGACACAGAGTACCTGTATGATGCAGGGCCTGTCCCTGATCGTACTCCTGCTCCGTCTCCATCAGGTTCTAATGGGTCTGTGGATGGAGCCCGGCGTCAGAGCTGAGAGGCCGGCAGGATCCCACTTCCACAGAGCCCTACCAGGGGATGTGGAAGGAAAACAGCATGTCAGGCTCCAGCCCTGTACCAGCAATAGGTACCTCAACCTTACAACACCATCCAGGGGTGAGAAGGGAGCATGCTGGGGACACTATATGTGTCCTCTTTTCTTCCATCCGAAATAGTCAGCAGCTACTGCTGACTAAAATCTGTGGAGCTATGCATGGAATGTCTGACCTCCTTCGCACACAAAGCTAAAACTGGAGATCCCGTGATACCACGGGGGGGTATAGCCAGAGGGGGAGGGGCCTTGCACTTTTAATGTAGTGCTTTGTGTGGCCTCCAGAGGGCAGTAGCTATACCCCAATCGTCTGGGTCTCCCAATAGAGCGCTGAAGAAAAGGTCGTTTACCATGGCATCCCCATCAGGGGTATCAAGGTTGAGAGGGGTTCCAGGAATGGATTCCTGATCACTCTCATCAGACACATCACAGGGAGACTGATTGCGCTGAGACCCTGAGCAGTGTGATGACGTCGAGGGTCTTTCCCAGCGAGCTCGCTTAGGGTGGCTGGGGCTATCATCTGAGTCATAATCCTCGGCCTGTGAAGCCGGGGACCCCCCTGTGGGCTGGATTAATTCCAAGTGAGGGGGACCTGAGGACAGAGGCCTCGCCGTGCCCAAAGACTGAGCCCCATGCATAGATTGCAAGGTTTCAAGGATTTTTGCCATAGAGACAGACATATTATCAGCAAAAACTGCAAAAACTGTCCCTGTCACCGGGGCAGGACTTACAGGCGTCTCAGCCTGGGTCACTCTCCCTCCTGACTCCGGCTGGCGAAGCAGCACCGGGTCGGAGCATTGCACACAATGGGGGTCATCGGAGCCTGCTGGTAGATTAGCCCCACATGCAGCACCCGCAGTATACACAGCCCTAGCCTTGGCAGCCTTGCGTTTTGAGGATGGCATGTTGTTGCTTCCACAGAGTGATCTGGGAGATGCAGCCAGAAGCGACCTCACAGTGCAAGAAATACAATATCTCTATATCCTACACAGTACACCGAAACACCGTGAGGCACTAGAGGGACCAGCACAGAAAAATCGCTTACCGCCCGCTTAAAAAGCGGGTGTGTGGTCGCCAGATAGCCCCTAGTCCAGGTCTCCCAGAGCCTTGCGTCCTTCCTCCAGCCAGACTGCATGTAATGGCTGCCGGCGTCCTGAGAGAGAAGGGGGGCGGGCCCTGGGCGTTCCTGGCTAAGAGCGGGAAGCCTGCTTCCCTCTGTGCCTAGTGTGAGGGCTGGAGCATGTAAATCAGGCTCCAGCCCTCGTCGCTGCTAGCGAACAGCGTCTCTCCCCTACCCTGAATGACAGGGTGGGGGCGGGAACGAATCGGAGCTGCCGGCGTCCTAGGCCCAAAAAGCCGGGGACTCAATTTATAACCGCCGCCGCCGTAAAAGCGCGGACGGCGGATCCCCGGCGCACCACAAGTCACAGCAGCGCCGCCCGGTCCAGAGGGGGTCGGCGCTGCGTTCCCATACACAAACAATCCCCCAGTAATCTGTAGGGACACAAACTCCAACGTTGCGGTCCCCGGCGCACTACAACACCCAGCCAGCCCGGAGTGTGTCTGTGCCTGCCGGGGACACAGAGTACCTGTATGATGCAGGGCCTGTCCCTGATCGTACTCCTGCTCCGTCTCCATCAGGTTCTAATGGGTCTGTGGATGGAGCCCGGCGTCAGAGCTGAGAGGCCGGCAGGATCCCACTTCCACAGAGCCCTACCAGGGGATGTGGAAGGAAAACAGCATGTCAGGCTCCAGCCCTGTACCAGCAATAGGTACCTCAACCTTACAACACCATCCAGGGGTGAGAAGGGAGCATGCTGGGGACACTATATGTGTCCTCTTTTCTTCCATCCGAAATAGTCAGCAGCTACTGCTGACTAAAATCTGTGGAGCTATGCATGGAATGTCTGACCTCCTTCGCACACAAAGCTAAAACTGGAGAACCCGTGATATCACGGGGGGGGTATAGCCAGAGGGGGAGGGGCCTTGCACTTTTAATGTAGTGCTTTGTGTGGCCTCCAGAGGGCAGTAGCTATACCCCAATCGTCTGGGTCTCCCAATAGAGCGCTGAAGAAATACCCTGTTTGCGACTTCCTGAAAACTACAGCAAACCCCACTTCACGTCCACATGCGATTGCAGCCTGAAACATGTAATTATTTTTATTGCAGACGTGCTTTTGAAGAAAGGGTTGGCATCATGTCTTACCTGTAAAGCTTCTTGCCTGTTGTAGAATTCATTATCTTCAGGAAGCTTAATGAGGTAGCAATGGTTACAACACTTTTTAAGCTCCATCATGATGTTTAAAAATCCTGAGGTACTTCCTTTCGAGCCTTTGCTCAAGGCCTTGTAATTCCTTGTTAAGATCCACCTGAGGAAAGGACGGCAATAATAAGAGCTCACCTACACAAACATTCAATATCAGTATTAAAAGTACCCTGAGGAAAGCTCAATGTGGGCTCATACATGGTACTATAGGAAGAAAGAAGGGAATTTTGTTTACTTACCGTAAATTCCTTTTCTTCTAGCTCCAATTGGGAGACCCAGACAATTGTGGTGTATAGCTATGCCTCCGGAGGCCACACAAAGTATTACACTAAAAGTGTAAAGCCCCTCCCCTTCTGCCTATACACCCCCCGTGCTCACGGGCTCCTCAGTTTTGGTGCAAAAGCAAGAAGGAGGAAAAAATTATAAATTGGTTTAAAGTAAATTCAATCCGAAGGAATATCGGAGAACTGAAACCATTCAACATGAACAACATGTGTACACAAAAAAACAGGGGCGGGTGCTGGGTCTCCCAATTGGAGCTAGAAGAAAAGGAATTTACGGTAAGTAAACAAAATTCCCTTCTTCTTTGTCGCTCCATTGGGAGACCCAGACAATTGGGACGTCCAAAAGCAGTCCCTGGGTGGGTAAATAATACCTCATAATAGAGCCGCAACCGGCTCCGTCCTACAGGTGGGCAACCGCCGCCTGAAGGACTCGCCTACCTAGGCTGGCATCTGCCGAAGCATAGGTATGCACCTGATAGTGTTTCGTGAAAGTGTGCAGGCTCGACCAGGTAGCCGCCTGACACACCTGCTGAGCCGTAACCTGGTGCCGCAAAACCCAGGACGCTCCCACGGCCCTGGTAGAATGGGCCTTCAGCCCTGAGGGAACCGGAAGCCCCGAGGAACGATAAGCCTCGAGAATTGGTTCCTTGATCCACCGAGCCAGGGTTGATTTGGAAGCTTGTGTCCCTTTACGCTGGCCAGCGACAAGGACAAAGAGTGCATCCGAGCGGTGCAGAGGCGCCGTACGAGAAATGTAGAATCTGAGTGCTCTCACCAGATCTAACAAGTGCAAATCCTTTTCACATTGGTGAACTGGATGAGGACAGAAAGAGGGTAAGGAGATATCCTGATTGAGATGAAAGGGGGATACCACCTTAGGGAGAAAGTCCGGAACCGGACGCAGAACCACCTTGTCCTGGTGAAACACCAGGAAGGGGGCTTTGCATGACAGCGCTGCTAGCTCAGACACTCTCCGAAGTGAAGTGACTGCTACTAGGAAAACCACCTTCTGCGAAAGGCATGAGAGAGAGATATCCCTCATTGGCTCGAACGGTGGTTTCTGAAGAACCATCAGCACCCTGTTCAGATCCCAGGGTTCTAACGGACGCTTGTAAGGAGGGACGATGTGACAAACCCCCTGCAGGAACGTGCGTACCTGTGGAAGTCTGGCTAGGCGCTTCTGAAAAAAGACAGAGAGCGCAGAGACTTGTCCCTTAAGGGAGCCGAGCGACAAACCCTTTTCCAATCCGGATTGAAGGAAGGACAGAAAAGTGGGCAAGGCAAATGGCCAGGGAGAAAAACCCTGATCAGAGCACCAAGATAAGAATATCCTCCACGTCCTGTGGTAGATCTTGGCTGACGTTGGTTTCCTAGCCTGTCTCATAGTGGCAATGACCTCTTGAGATAATCCTGAAGACGCTAGGATCCAGGACTCAATGGCCACACAGTCAGGTTGAGGGCCGCAGAATTCAGATGAAAAAACGGCCCTTGAGACAGCAAGTCTGGTCGGTCTGGTAGTGCCCACGGTTGGCCCACCGTGAGATGCCACAGATCCGGGTACCACGACCTCCTCGGCCAGTCTGGAGCGACGAGGATGGCGCGGCGGCAGTCGGCCCTGATCTTGCGTAACACTCTGGGCAACAGTGCCAGAGGAGGGAACACATAAGGGAGTTGAAACTGCGACCAATCCTGAACTAAGGCGTCTGCCGCCAGAGCTCTGTGATCTTGAGACCGTGCCATGAATGTCGGGACCTTGTTGTTGTGCCGCGACGCCATTAGGTCGACGTCCGGCATTCCCCAGCGGCAACAGATCTCCTGAAACACGTCTGGGTGAAGGGACCATTCCCCTGCGTCCATGCCCTGGCGACTGAGAAAGTCTGCTTCCCAGTTTTCTACGCCCGGGATGTGAACTGCGGATATGGTGGAGGCTGTGGCTTCCACCCACAGCAGAATCCGCCGAACTTCCTGGAAGGCTTGCCGACTGCGTGTCCCGCCTTGGTGGTTGATGTATGCCACCGCTGTGGAGTTGTCCGACTGAATTCGGATCTGCTTGCCTTGCAGCCACGGCTGGAACGCCTTTAGGGCAAGATACACTGCCCTTATCTCTAGAACATTGATCTGAAGGGAGGACTCTGTCGGAGTCCAGGTTCCCTGAGCCCTGTGGTGGAGGAAACCGCTCCCCACCCTGACAGGCTCGCGTCCGTCGTGACCACCGCCCAGGATGGGGGCAGGAAGGATTTCCCCTTCGACAGAGAAGTGGGTATGAGCCACCACTGAAGGGAAGCTTTGGCTGCCCGAGAAAGGGAGACGTTCCTGTCGAGGGACGTCGACTTCCTGTCCCATTTGCGGAGAATGTCCCATTGAAGTGGGCGCAGATGAAACTGCGCAAAAGGAACTGCCTCCATTGCTGCCACCATCTTCCCTAGGAAGTTCATGAGGCGCCTCAGGGGGTGTGACTGACCATGAAGAAGAGATTGCACCCCTGTCTGTAGTGAACGCTGTTTGTTCAGCGGAAGCTTCACTATCGCTGAGAGAGTATGAAACTCCATGCCAAGATATGTCAGTGATTGGGCCGGTGTCAGATTTGACTTTGGAAAATTGATGATCCACCCGAAACTCTGGAGAGTTTCCAGAGCAATGTTCAGGCTGTGTTGGCATGCCCCTTGAGAGGGTGCCTTGACAAGGAGATCGTCTAAGTAAGGGATCACAGAGTGTCCCTGAGAGTGTAGGATTGCCACCACTGTTGCCATGACCTTGGTGAAGACCCGTGGGGCTGTCGCCAGGCCAAAAGGCAGTGCCACGAACTGAAGGCGTTCGTCCCCTATGGCGAAGCGCAGGAAGCGCTGATGCTCTGGTGCAATCGGTACGTGGAGATAAGCATCTTTGATGTCTATTGATGCCAGGAAATCTCCTTGGGACATTGAGGCGATGACGGAGCGGAGCGATTCCATCCGGAACCGCCTGGTTTTCACATGCTTGTTGAGCAGTTTTAGGTCCAGAACGGGACGGAAGGATCCGTCCTTTTTTGGCACCACGAACAAGTTGGAGTAAAAACCGTGACCCCGTTGCTGAAGAGGAACAGGGATCACCACTCCTTCCGCCTTCAGGGTGCCCACCGCCTGCATAAGAGCCTCGGCTCTGTCGGGGGGCGGAGATGTTCTGAAGAAACGTATCGGAGGACGAGAGCTGAACTCTATCCTGTAACCGTGAGATAGAATGTCTCTCACCCATCGGTCTTTTACTTGTGGCAGCCAGGTGTCGCAAAAGCGGGAGAGCCTGCCACCGACCGAGGATGCGGTTTGAGGAGGCCGAAAGTCATGAGGAGGCCGCTTTGGGAGCGGTTCCTCCGGCGGTCTTTTTAGGACGTGACTTAGACCGCCATGCATCGGAGTTCCTCTGACCTTTCTGAGGCCTTTTGGACGAGGAAAGAAGGGAATTTTGTTTACTTACCGTAAATTCCTTTTCTTCTAGCTCTAATTGGGAGACCCAGACAATTGGGTGTATAGGCTATGCCTCCGGAGGCCGCACAAAGTATTACACTCAAAAGTGTTAAGCCCCTCCCCTTCTGCCTATACACCCCCCGTGCTCCCACGGGCTCCTCAGTTTTGGTGCAAAAGCAAGAAGGAGGAAAAAGAATTATAAACTGGTTTAAAGTAACTTCAATCCGAAGGAATATCGGAGAACTGAAACCATTCAACATGAACAACATGTGTACACAAAAAAACAGGGGCGGGTGCTGGGTCTCCCAATTAGAGCTAGAAGAAAAGTAATTTACGGTAAGTAAACAAAATTCCCTTCTTCTTTGTCGCTCTATTGGGAGACCCAGACAATTGGGACGTCCAAAAGCAGTCCCTGGGTGGGTAAAATAATACCTCGTAAGAGAGCCGTAAAACGGCCCTTTCCTACAGGTGGGCAACCGCCGCCTGAAGGACTCGTCTACCTAGGCTGGCATCCGCCGAAGCATAGGTATGCACCTGATAGTGTTTCGTGAAAGTGTGCAGGCTCCACCAGGTAGCCGCCTGACACACCTGCTGAGCCGCAGCCTGGTGCCTCAAAGCCCAGGACGCGTCCACGGCTCTGGTAGAATGGGCCCTCAGCCCTGATGGAACCGGAAGCCCAGCCGAACGGTAAGCTTCGATAATTGGCTCCTTGATCCACCGAGCCAGGGTTGATTTGGAAACCTGTGACCCTTTACGCTGGCCAGCGACAAGGACAAAGAGTGCATCCGAGCGGCGCAGGGGCGCCGTACGAGAAATGTAGAGTCTGAGTGCTCTCACCAAATCTAACAAGTGCAAATCCTTTTCACATTGGTGAACTGGATGAGGATAAAAAGAAGGTAAGGAGATATCCTGATTGAGATGAAAGGAGGATACCACCTTAGGGAGAAATTCCGGAACCGGACGTAGAACCACCTTGTCCTGGTGAAACACCAGGAAAGGGGCTTTGCACGACAATGCTGCTAGCTCAGACACTCTCCGAAGAGAAGTGACTGCTACTAGAAAAAACCACTTTCTGCGAAAGTTGTGAGAGGGAAATATCTCTCATTGGCTCGAATGGTGGTTTCTGAAGAACCATCAGAACCCTGTTTAGATCCCAGGGTTCTAACGGCCGCTTGTAAGGTGGAACGATGTGACAAACCCCCTGCAGGAACGTGCGTACCTGTGGAAGCCTGGCTAGGCGCTTCTGGAAAAACACAGAGCGCTGAGACTTGTCCCTTAAGGGAGCCGAGCGACAAACCCTTTTTCAGTCCAGATTGAAAGAAGGACAGAAAAGTGGGCAAGGCAAAAGGCCAGGGAGAAAAAACCCTGAGCAGAGCACCATGACAGGAAAATTTTTCCACGTCCTGTGGAAGATCTTGGCGGACGTTGGTTTCCTAGCCTGTCTCATAGTGGCAAAGACGTCTTGAGATAACCCTGAAGACGCTAGGGTCCAGGACTCAATGGCCACACAGTCAGGTTGAGGGCCGCAGAATTCAGATGGAAAAAACGGCCCTCGAGATAGCAAGTCTGTTTGGTCTGGTAGTGTCCACGGTCGGCCGACCGTGAGATGCCACAGATCCGGGTACCACGACCACCTTGGCCAGTCTGGAGCGACGAGGATGGCGCGGCGGCAGTCGGTCCTGATCTTGCGTAACACTCTGGGCAACAGTGCCAGCGGAGGAAACACATAAGGGAGCTGAAACTGCGACCAATCCTGAACTAAGGCGTCTGCCGCCAGAGCTCTGGGATCTTGAGACCGTGCCATGAACATTGGTACCTTGTTGTTGTGCCGGGACGCCGTGAGGTCGACGTCTGGCACCCCCCAGCAGCAACAGATCTCCTGAAACACGTCCGGGTGAAGGGACCATTCCCCTGCGTCCATGCCCTGGCAACTGAAATAATCTGCTTCCCAGTTTTCCACGCCTGGGATGTGAACTGCGGATATGGTGGATGCCGTGGCTTCCACCCACATCAAAATCTGCCGGACTTCCTGGAAGGCTTGCCGGCTGCGTGTGTCGCCTTGGTGGTTGAAGTATGCCACCGCTGTGGAATTGTCCGACTGAATTCGGATCTGCTTGCCCTCCAGCCACTGCTGGAACGCTTTCTGGGCAAGATACACTGCCCGTATGTCCCGAACGTTGATCTGAAGCGAGGACTCTTGCTGGGTCCACGTACCCTGAGCCCTGTGGTGGAGAAAAACCGCTCCCCACCCTGACAGACTCGCGTCTGTCGTGACTACTTCCCAGGATGGGGGTAGGAAGGATATCCCCTTCGATAATGAAGTGGGAAGAAGCCACCACCGAAGGGGAGCTTTGGTCGCCTGAGAGAGGGAGACGGTCCTGTCGAGGGACGTCGGCTTCCTGTCCCATTTGCGTAGGATGTCCCATTGAAGGGGACGCAGGTGAAACTGCGCGAAAGGGACTGCCTCCATTGCTGCCACCATCTTCCCCAGGAAGTGTATGAGGCGCCTCAAGGGGTGTGACTGGCCTTGAAGGAGAGATGGCACCCCTTTCTGTAGTGACTACTGCCTGATCAGCGGAAGCTTCACTATCGCTGAGAGGGTATGAAACTCCATGCCAAGATATGTCAGCGATTGGGCCGGTGTCAGATTTGACTTTGTAAAATTGATGATCCACCCGACACCCTGGAGAGTCTCCAGGGAAGCGTCGAGGCTGCGTTGGCATGCCTCTTGAGAGGGTGCCTTGATCAGTATCCAAGTACGGGATCACCGAGTGACCCTGAGAGTGGAGGACCGCTACTACAGTAGCCATAACCTTGGTAAAAACCCGTGGGGCTGTTGCCAGGCCGAACGGCCGTGCCACGAATTGCAGGTATTCATTTCCTATGGCGAAGCGCAAGAAGCGCTGGTACTCTGGAGCAATCGGTACGTGGAGATAAGCATCTTTGATATCGATCGACGCAAGGAAATCTCCTTGGGACATTGAGGCGATGACGGAGCGGGAGGATTCCATCCTGAACCGTCTGGTTTTTACATGTTTGTTGAGCAGTTTCAGGTCCAGGACCGGGCGGAAAGACCCGTCCTCCTTTGGGACCACAAACAAGTTGGAGTAAAAACCGTGGCTCAGTTGCTGAAGAGGAACCGGGATCACCACTCCTTCTGCCTTCAGAGTGCGCAGCGCCTGCAGAAGAGCCTCGGCTCGCTAGTGAGGCGGGGATGACCTGAAGAATCGAGTCGGGGGACGAGAGGTGAACTCTATCTTGTAACCGTGAGACAGAATGTCTCTCACCCAGCGGTCTTTTATTTGTGGCAGCCAGGTGTCGCAAAAGCGGGAAAGCCTGCCACCGACCGAGGATGCTACTAGAGGAGGTCGAAAGTCATGAGGAAGCCGCTTTGTTAGCGGCGCCTCCGGTGGCCTTTTAAGGACGTGACTTAGACCGCCATGCATCAGAGTTCCTTTGTACTTTCTGAGACCTTTTGGACGAGGAGAATTGGGACCTGCCCGCGCCCTGAAAGGACCGAAACCTCGACTGCCCTCTCCTCCGTTGGGGTATGTCCTGTTTGGACTGGGGTAAGGATGTATCCTTTCCCTTGGATTGTTTGATGATTTCATCCAGACGCTCGCCAAACAGCCTGTCGCCAGAAATTGGCAAACAGGTTAAGCGCTTTTTGGAAGCAGAATCTGCCTTCCATTCCCGTAGCCACAATGCCCTGCGGAGTACCACCGAATTGGCGGCCGCGACCGCCGTACGGCTCGCAGAGTCCAGGACAGCAATAATAGCGTAAGACGCAATTGTCGAGGTCTGGGTGGTAATGGATGCCACTTGTGGCGCGGCCGTGCATGTGGCTGCTGCAATTTGTGCTTGACCTGCTGAGATAGCCTGTAGCGCCCATACAGCTGCGAATGCTGGGGCAAAAGAAGCTCCGATAGCTTCATAGATGGATTTCAACCAGAGCTCCATCTGCCTGTCAGTGGCATCCTTGAGCGAGGCCCCCTCGTCCACTGCAAGTATGGATCTAGCCGCCAGTCTCGAGATTGGAGGATCCACTTTGGGACACTGAGTCCAACCTTTAACCACGTCAGGGGGAAAAGGATAACGTGTATCCTTAAGGCGCTTAGAAAAAAACGCTTATCTGGACAAGCATGATGATTCTGGACTGCCTCTCTGAAATCAGAGTGGTCTAGAAACATACTCGGTGTAAGAGAAGCTGACTCCTCCGCCGGAGGAGCTGAGGGAGAAATATCCAGCATTTGATCGATGGACGCAATCAGAACGTTCAGTATGGCGTCCCCGTCTGGAGTATTAAGATTGAGAGCGCCCTCAGGATCAGAATCCTGATCAGCTGTCTCCGCATTAACAACCAGAGATTCCCCCCGCTGAGACCCTGAACAATATGATGTCGAGGGAAATTCTAAGCGAGCCCGCTTAGTCGGTCTGGGGCTGGGGTCTAAGTCAGAACCCTCAGCCTGGGATGTATGAGATACCCCGGGAGGACATTGTTGGTCCAACTGAGGGGGGCCAGGGAACAATGATTCAACAGAGTCCCTTTGCTGAGATACCGGCCTGGACTGCAAGGCTTCTAGTATCTTAGCCATAGTCTCAGAGAATTTTGCAAACTCCGTCCCCGTCACTAGGACAGTGTCAACAGGTGGCTCCCCCTGGGCCCCTCTTAGCAGAGGCCCTGGCTAAAGAAGTGTCACAGAGGCCGAACAATGCACACAATGAGGGTCAATGGAACCTGCCGGCAGCTGTGTCGTACAAGCGCCGCAGGCAGCATAATAAGCCTGTGTTTTTGGCACCCCTGCCTTTTGTGGGCGCCATGCTATTGTTTTCCCTGAGTAACACACTAGGGTATATAGCCAGAATGAACTGTGCTCATACAGTGTAAAATATATACTAAAAACAAATAATGTATCAGTACACTACAGCACCATGAGGCTAGCACCACAGGTGCTGCTTACCAGCCGCCTAAAGCGGTTATGAGGCCACCAGAGACCGTGTCTGGGTCTCTCAGGGTTAATCCCTCTCTGCAGCGTCGTAGGAGCTGACAGGAAATGGCTGCGGCGTCCTGACGAGAGGAGGGAGCCGTGGGCGTAGCCGAGGTGCTCACACTGTGCACAGTGAGGGGGGTGGAGTATGGAAATCATACTCCAGCCCTCAGTGCTGCTCTTCCGTGCAGCGTCCCGCCCTTCCCCTGCCTGTCAGGGCTGAGGGCGGGAGAAAGGGAAACTAGGCCGCAAGCAAGCCGGGGACTCGAGTATACGCGTGGCCGCCGTAAAAGCGCGGCCAACGCCGAAGTCCCCGGCGAACTACAAGTCCCAGCCGCGCCACAGTTTCCCATGGCAGCGGCGGTTAGCGCGGTAGCCCCTACATATAAACACACTCAGCGACGCTGAGTGTGTAATGGCACAGTTTAACCCGGTCCCCCGGTGCACTAGCACACCCAGCAAAGGTGAGGTGTTGCCGTGCGCGGTCCCCACAGGGATACAGAGTACCTTCACGTAGCAGGGCCATGTCCCTGAACGATACTCAGCTCCTATCCAGCAGGCTCCCAGGAGTTGTGGATGGAGCACGGTCTCAGTGCCTGCAGACCGATAGGATCCCACTTCACCCAGAGCCCTGAGGGGGATGGGGAAGGAAAGCAGCATGTGGGCTCCAGCCTCCGTACCCGCAATGGATACCTCAACCTTATCAACACCGCCGACAAGAGTGGGGTGAGAAGGGAGCATGCTGGGGGCCCTATATGGGCCCACTTTTCTTCCAACCGACATAGTCAGCAGCTGCTGCTGACTAATCTGTGGAGCTGTGCTGTGCGTGTCTGACCTCCTTCGCACAAAGCAAAAAACTGAGGAGCCCGTGGGAGCACGGGGGGTGTATAGGCAGAAGGGGAGGGGCTTAACAGTTTTGAGTGTAATACTTTGTGCGGCCTCCGGAGGCATAGCCTATACACCCAATTGTCTGGGTCTCCCAATAGAGCGACAAAGAAATTGAGACCTGCCCGCGGTCCGAAAGGACCGAAACCTCGATTGTACCTTCCGTGGTTGAGGTCTGTTTGGTTTGGACTGGGGTAAGGATGAATCCTTTCCCTTGGATTGTTTAATGATTTCATCCAATCGCTCACCAAACAAGCGGTCGCCAGACAATGGCAAACCGGTTAAGAACTTTTTGGAAGCAGAGTCTGCCTTCCATTCACGTAGCCACATGGCCCTGCGGAGTACCACCGAATTGGCGGAAGCCACCGCCGTACGGCTCGCCGAGTCCAGGATAGCATTAATGGCGTAGGACGCAAACGCCGACGCCTGATTGGTTAAGGACACCACTTGCGGGGCAGATGTACGTGTTACTGCATTAATCTGCGCCTGACAAGCTGAGATAGCTTGGAGCGCCCATACGGCTGCGAATGCTGGAGCAAAAGACGCGCCTATAGCTTCATAGATGGATTTCAACCATAGTTCCATCTGTCTGTCAGTGGCATCTTTGAGTGAAGCCCCATCTTCCACTGCAACTATGGATCTAGCCGCCAGTCTGGAGATTGGAGGATCCACCTTAGGACACTGAGTCCAGCCCTTAACAACCTCGGGGGGGAAGGGATAATGTGTGTCCTTAAGGCGCTTGGAAAAACGCTTGTCTGGACAGTCTCGGTTTTTCTGGATTGCCTCTCTGAAGTCAGAGTGATCCAGAAACATATTTAATGTACGCTTTGGAAACCTGAAACGGAATTTCTCCTGAGAAGCAGACTCCTCAATTGGGGGAGCTGGGGGAGAAATATCCAACACCTGATTGATGGTCGCTATAAGGTCATTCACCACTGCGTCACCTTCAGGTGTATCTAGGTTGAGAGCGGCTTCAGGATCAGAATCCTGATCTGATACCTCCGCTTCATCCTCCAGAGAGTCCCCCTGCTGGGACCCTGAACAGTGTGATGAAGTGGAGGGAATTTCCCAGCGACCCCGCTTGGGCGGCCTGGGACTGCGGTCCGTGTCAGAGACCTCACCCTGTGACCTATGGGTTACCCCAGGGGCATTTTGCTGTTCCAAATGAGGGGGACCAGGGGTCAAGGATTGGACAGTGCCCGGGGCCTGAATCACCGGTCTGGACTGCAATGCTTCCAGTATTTTAGCAGACCATTTATCCATACTCTCAGACAGTTTGTCAGCAAAGGCTGCAAACTCCGTCCCTGTCACCTGGACAGTGGTAGCAGGTGGTTCCACCTGGGCCACCTGTAGCAGAAACTCCGGCTGAGTAAGTGCCACAGGGGCCGAGCATTGCACACAATGAGGGTCAGTGGAACCTGCCGGTAGTACAGCTGTACAAGAGGTACAGGTTGCAAAGTACGCCTGTGCTTTGGCACCCTTGCTTTTTGCGGATGACATGTTGTCTCCTCTGAGAACAACCAGGAGGGTATATAGCCAAAAATCAACAGAGCGACCGTACAGTGCAAATGTATAGCCTATAAGCCTATATATATATATATATATACACTTCGGTACTCAGTGGGGCCAGCACCAGAGGTGCTGCTTACCGACCGCTGAGAGCGGTTGTGTGATCACCAGATTCCCTGCCTGGGTCTCCCTGTGTTTTCTCTCCTCTCCAGCGTCTGAATCGCTGACAGGAATGGCTGCCGGCGTTCTGCGGGGAGGAGGGGACCGTGGGCGTGCCCAAGAAAAGTGCGGGAATCTAGTGCCCCAGTGTACTGAGTGAGGAGGGAGGATACAAATGTATGCTCCAGCCCTCGGCGCTGACGATCTGTGCAGCGTCCCGCCCTTCCCCTGACTGGCAGGCCTGTGGGCGGGAATAAACGACACTAGGCCGCAGAAGCCGGGGACTAAAGTTATAAGCGCGGCCGGCAATAAGCGCGGCCGCGCGGTAGTCCCCCGGCGCACTAACACCTCCAGCAGTGCTGGAAAGTGTCTGGCACAAGCGCTCCATGTCCGGCGCACTAACACACCCAGCAGTGCTGGAAAGTGTCTGGCACAAGCGCTCCATGCCCGGCGCACTAACACACCCAGCAGTGCTGGAAAGTGTATGGCACAAGCGCTCCATGCGCGATAGTCCCCGGCGCACTAACACACCCAGCAGTGCTGCAATGTGTGTGGCACCAGGGCTCCATGCGCTGTCCCCACGGGGACACAGAGTACCTCACAGTAGCAGGGCCTTGTCCCTGACGATACCCGGCTCCTATCCAGCAGATTCCCAGGGGCTGCGGAGGGAGCACGGTCCCAGTGCCTGGAGACCGATCCGGGTCCCACTTCACCCAGAGCCCATTAAGGGATGGGGAAGGAAAACAGCATGTGGCTCCTGCCTGTGTACCCGCAATGGGTACCTCAACCTTAACAACACCGCCGACAAAGTGGGGTGAGAAGGGAGCATGCTGGGGGCCCTGTTATGGGCCCTCTTTTCTTCCATCCGACCTAGTCAGCAGCTGCTGCTGCTGACTAAGCTGTGGAGCTATGCGTGGATGTCTGCCTCCTTCGCACAAAGCATAAAAACTGAGGAGCCCGTGAGCACGGGGGGTGTATAGGCAGAAGGGGAGGGGCTTTACACTTTTAGTGTAATACTTTGTGTGGCCTCCGGAGGCATAGCTATACACCCCAATTGTCTGGGTCTCCCAATGGAGCGACAAAGAAAATACATATTGGCATAACTATTGGATGCCAAATCCCATGCACGTTTCCTCCCTAGCAGCATAGGGGGTTATTAGGGACAGAGACACAACACTACACATTATTATAGGATTTCCACAATCCCCGGCACATACACTTACTTATAGTACTGTTTCTGCAAAGCGCTCATCTCGACTCTCAAGATTTGTTCTACTTTAGCTGGTAAAGATTTTTCCACGTCCTTCTTTACTCTTCTTAAAAGGAATGGCTCAAGTTCTTTGTGAAGACTGGCATAGCCATATTCTCTGCCTTTACCATGCTCCTCCTCAAAGTGCTCCCAAGAGGAAAACCTAATAGAAAAATATATATTAAAACAAACATCTTTTGTTTTCTTTGCTCTATGGAAGAAATTGTAGCCCTATAATTGGCAGACGCTACAAAACATAACGGTCATAATATTAAAAACAGGTAGGTAAAAATATTTCTTTGGTAAAACCAATGAATATCCAAATATTAATATCCACATATCCAAATAGACAAGTCCTTCTTGGGAAATACAACATATGGTAAATACATCTCTAACGCTGGTATCACAGTTGTGTTTCAGCCATGGACTGGTCGTGGTATTCTTAAAGCCGCTTTCACACTGCATTTCTCTCCACATTCAGTGGTCCCACCGAGGCTTCCGTCCGAATACCCCGCAAAATGGGTTTCGGATGTATGCACCGTCGGGGCCATTGACTATAATGGTGCAGACAGAGTCACCATGTGCTCTGTTGTGCACCATTTTCGTAAGTACATGCTTACTGGAAACGGACACAGTCTAGTACATCTGGGTGTCAGTCTCCAGTAATCGTATACTTCCGAAAATGGTGCAGGTGCACGACAGAGCACACGGTGACTGCGTCTGCACCATTATAATCAATGGCCCCGTTGGCACATACGTATGAAACCCCAACGAGACCACTGAACGGACATCGGAATGCAGTGTAAAAGGCCCTTAACGCAAACTTGACAGCCTCAGATATGCCTATGAAGCTGTTGAGTTCAGATCAGGAGAGACCCTCGGCCGACCCATGATTTGTACTCTGACCACGAAACAATGATAATGCATAACCAGCCTAATACCTTTTCTAGATATTTATGCTTTCATATTATGTGAAATTCTTACTTTTCTGGCATAATGAAGTGAAGCAAGGACCATAATTCTTTAAGGGAATTCTGTAGAGGCGTTCCAGTGATGAGGAGACGATGATTTGACTTGAAGTCTATCAGGGTCTTGTACAGCAGAGAATCATCATTCTTCAGCCGATGAGCTTCATCAACACCTACGAAAGACCAGTTAACACCACCTAGGAAAGACTAAGGAAAAAAAACAAAAAGGAGAGGTTTAGTACCAGTGTCCGACTGGTGTCAATCACCCAGATTCAGGCAAGATCAAGTCACAATGTATAGTCATATGAAAAAGTTTGGGCACCCCTATTAATGTTAACCTTTTTTCTTTACAACAATTTGGATTTTTGCAACAGCTATTTCAGTTTCATATATCTAATAACTGATGGACTGAGTAATATTTCTGGATTGAAATGAGGTTTATTGTACTAACAGAAAGAAGGGAATTTTGTTACTTACCGTAAATTCCTTTTCTTCTAGCTCCTATTGGGAGACCCAGACGATTGGGTGTATAGCACTGCCTCCGGAGGCCACACAAAGCAATTACACTAAAAAGTGTAAGGCCCCTCCCCTTCTGGCTATACACCCCCAGTGGGATCACTGGCTCACCAGTTTTAGTGCAAAAGCAAGAAGGAGGAAAGCCAATAACTGGTTTAAACAAATTCACTCCGAAGTAACGTCGGAGAACTGAAAAACCATTCAACATGAACAACATGTGTACCCGAAAAACAACCAAAAATCCCGAAGGACAACAGGGCGGGTGCTGGGTCTCCCAATAGGAGCTAGAAGAAAAGGAATTTACGGTAAGTAACAAAATTCCCTTCTTCTTCGGCGCTCCATTGGGAGACCCAGACGATTGGGACGTCCAAAAGCTGTCCCTGGGTGGGTAAAGAAATACCTCATGTTAGAGCTGCAACGACAGCCCTCCCCTACGGGGAGGCAACTGCCGCCTGCAGGACTCTTCTACCTAGGCTGGCGTCCGCCGAAGCATAGGTATGCACCTGATAATGTTTGGTGAAAGTGTGCAGACTCGACCAGGTAGCTGCCTGGCACACCTGTTGAGCCGTAGCCTGGTGTCGTAATGCCCAGGACGCACCCACGGCTCTAGTAGAATGGGCCTTCAGCCCTGATGGAACCGGAAGCCCAGCAGAACGGTAGGCTTCAAGAATTGGTTCTTTGATCCATCGAGCCAGGGTGGCTTTGGAAGCCTGCGACCCCTTGCGCTGGCCAGCGACAAGGACAAAGAGTGCATCAGAGCGGCGCAGGGGCGCCGTGCGGGAAATGTAGATTCTGAGTGCTCTCACCAGATCTAACAAATGTAAATCCTTTTCATACCGGTGAACCGGATGAGGACAAAAAGAAGGTAAGGAGATATCCTGATTAATATGAAACGAGGATACTACCTTAGGGAGAAACTCCTGAATGGGGCGCAGCACTACCTTGTCCTGGTGGACCACCAGGAAGGGAGCCTTGGATGACAGCGCTGCTAGCTCAGACACTCTCCGAAGAGACGTGATCGCTACCAGAAAGGCCACTTTCCGTGATAGTCGAGAGAGTGAAACATCCGTCAGAGACTCGAAAGGCGGCTTCTGGAGAGCAACTAGTACCCTGTTCAGATCCCATGGATCTAACGGCCGCTCGTACGGGGGGACGATATGACCAAACCCCCTGCAGGAACGTGCGTACCTGCGGACGTCTTGCTAGACGCTTCTGAAAAAAACACCAATAGCGCCGAGACTTGCCCTTTAAGGGAGCCGAGCGACAAGCCCTTTTCCAACCCAGATTGCAGGAAGGAAAGAAAAGTAGGCAATGCCAATGGCCAGGGGGACACTCCTTGTACAGAGCACCAGTAAAAGAAAATCTTCCACTTCCGTGGTAGATCTTAGCAGACGTGGGCTTCATAGCCTGTCTCATGGTGGCAACGACCCCGTGGGATAATCCTGAGGACACTAGGATCTAGGACGCAATGGCCACACAGTAGGTTCAGGGCCGTAGAATTCAGATGGAAAAACGGCCCTTGGGACAGTAAGTCTGGCCGGTCTGGTAGTGCCCACGGTTGACCGACCGTGAGATGCCTGTCGCCAGAGCTCTTTGATCGTCATGAAAACCGGGACCTTGCTGTTGTGCCGATTCGTGAAACCCGTCCGGGTGCAGAGACCATTCTCCTGCGTCCACGCCCTGGTGACTGAGGAAGTCTGCTTCCCAGTTTTCTACGCCCGGGATGTGAACTGCGGATATGGTGTATGCTCTGTCTTCCACCCCTAGCAGAATCCGGCGGACTTCCTGGGAGGCTCGCCGACTGCGTAGTCCGCCTTGGTGGTTGATGTATGCCACCGCTGTGGATTGTCCGACTGAATTCGGATCTGTTTGCCTTCCAGCCACTGCAGGAAGTCTTGCAGGGCCATATGCACTGCCCAGAGCTCCAGACAATTGATCTGAAGAGTGGACTCCTCTGAAGAGAGTCCTTGATCGTCTGAGAAAGGGGGACGTTCCTGTATAGGGACATCGACTTCCCCTCCCATTAGCGAAGAATGTTCTATTGAAGTGGACGCAGATGAAACTGCGTGAAAGGGACTGCCTCTGGATGAGGTGTCTCCTTGAAGGAGAGACTGCACCCCCGTCTGTAGTGACCGCTGTTTGTCCAGTGGAAGCTTCACCATCGCTGAGAGAGTGTGAAACCCCAAGCTAAGATATGCCAGCGATTGGGTTTAACTTTGAAAAGTTGAGGACCCACCCGAAACTCTGGGAAGTCTCCAGCGCCATGTTCAGGCTGTGTTGGCATGCCTCTTAAAGAAGGGAATTTTGTTACTTACCGTAAATTCCTTTTCTTCTAGCTCTTATTGGGAGACCCAGACGATTGGGGTATAGCTACTGCCCTCTGGAGGCCACACAAAGCACTACATCAAAAGTGCAAGGCCCCTCCCCCTCTGGCTATACCCCCCCCGTGATATCACGGGTTCTCCAGTTTTAGTGCCAAAGCAAGAAGGAGGAAGCCAATAACTGGTTTAAACAAATTAACTCCGAATAACATCGGAGAACTGAAAAACCGTTCAACATGAACAACATGTGTACCCGCAAACAACAAAAAAACATCCCGAAGGACAACAGGGCGGGTGCTGGGTCTCCCAATAAGAGCTAGAAGAAAAGGAATTTACGGTAAGTAACAAAATTCCCTTCTTCTTCAGCGCTCTATTGGGAGACCCAGACGATTGGGACGTCCAAAAGCTGTCCCTGGGTGGGTAAAGAAATACCTCATGTTAGAGCTGCAAAACAGCCCTCCCCTACGGGGGTGTCACTGCCGCCTGCAGGACTCTTCTACCTAAGCTGGCATCCGCCGAAGCATAGGTATGCACCTGATAATGCTTGGTGAAAGTGTGCAGACTGGACCAGGTAGCTGCCTGGCACACCTGTTGAGCCGAAGCCTGGTGACGAAATGCCCAGGACGCACCCACGGCTCTGGTTGAGTGGGCTTTTAGCCCTGAAGGAACCGGAAGCCCCGCAGAACGGTAGGCCTCTAGAATTGGTTCTTTGATCCATCGAGCCAGGGTGGCTTTAGAAGCCTGCAACCCCTTGCGCGGACCAGCGACAAGGACAAAAAGTGCATCGGCACGGCGCATGGGCGCCGTGCGGGAAATGTAGATTCTGAGTGCTCTCACCAGATCTAGCAAACGTAAGTCCTTTTCATACCGGTGAACCGGATGAGGACAAAAAGAAGGCAAGGATATATCCTGATTAAGATGAAAAGAGGATACGACCTTAGGGAGAAACTCCGGAATAGGGCGCAGCACTACCTTGTCCTGGTGGAACACCAGGAAGGGAGCCTTGGATGACAGAGCTGCCAGCTCAGACACTCGCCGAAGCGATGTGATCGCAACAAGAAACGCCACTTTCTGTGACAGCCGAGAAAAGGAAACTTCCTTCAGAGGCTCGAAGGGCGGCTTCTGGAGAGCAACTAGTACCCTGTTCAGATCCCATGGATCTAACGGCCGCTTGTACGGGGGCACAATATGACAGACCCCCTGCAGGAACGTGCGCACCTTAGAAAGACGCGCTAGACGCTTCTGAAAAAACACGGATAGTGCCGAAACTTGCCCTTTAAGGGAGCTGAGCGACAAGCCCTTTTCTAACCCCGATTGCAGGAAAGAAAGAAACTTGGGCAATGCAAATGGCCAGGGAGACACTCCCTGAGCAGAGCACCAGGATAAGAAAATCTTCCACGTTCTGTGGTAGATCTTAGCCGAATTCGACTTTCTAGCTTGTCTCATTGTGGCAACGACTCCTTGAGATAATCCTGCAGATGCTAGGATCCAGGACTCAATGGCCACACAGTCAGGTTCAGGGCCGCAGAATTCTGATTGAAAAACGGCCCTTGGGACAGTAAGTCTGGTCGGTCTGGCAGTGACCACGGTCGACCGATCGTGAGATGCCACAGATCCGGATACCACGACCTCCTCGGCCAGTCTGGAGCGACGAGTATGATGCGGCTGCACTCGGATCTGATCTTGCGTAGCACTCTGGGCAAGAGCGCCAGAGGCGGAAACACGTATGGGAGCTGAAACTGCGACCAATCTTGAACCAAGGCGTCTGCCGCCAGAGCTCTTTGATCGCGCGACCTCGCCATGAATGCCGGGACCTTGTTGTTGTGCCGGGATGCCATTAGGTCGACGTCCGGCACTCCCCAGCGGCGACAGATTTCCTGAAACACGTCCGGGTGAAGGGACCATTCCCCTGCGTCCATGCCCTGGCGACTGAGGAAGTCTGCTTCCCAGTTTTCTACGCCTGGGATGTGAACCGCGGATATGGTGGATGCTGTGTCCTCCACCCACATTAGAATGCGCCGGACTTCTTGGAAGGCTTGCCGACTGCGCGTCCCTCCTTGGTGGTTGATGTATGCCACCGCTGTGGAGTTGTCCGATTGGATTCGGATCTGCTTCCCTTCCAGCCACTGTTGGAAGGCCAGTAGAGCAAGATACACTGCTCTGATCTCCAGAACATTGATCTGAAGGGTGGACTCCTGCGGAGTCCACGTCCCCTGAGCCCTGTGGTGGAGAAATACCGCTCCCCACCCTGACAGACTCGCATCTGTCGTGACTACTGCCCAGGATGGGGGCAGGAAGGATCTTCCCTGAGACAATGAGGTGGGAAGGAGCCACCATTGTAGGGAGTCCTTGGCCGTCTGGGAAAGCGAGACTTTCCTGTCCAGTGACGTTGACTTCCCGTCCCATTGGCGGAGAATGTCCCATTGAAGTGGGCGCAGATGAAATTGCGCAAAGGGAACTGCTTCCATGGCTGCCACCATCTTCCCTAGGAAATGCATGAGGCGCCGCAAGGGATGCAACTGGCCCTGCAGAAGAGATTGCACCCCTGTCTGTAGTGACCGCTGCTTGTTCAGCGGAAGCTTCACTATCGCTGCTAGAGTATGAAACTCCATGCCAAGATACGTTAGTGATTGAGTCGGTGATAGGATCGACTTTGGAAAGTTGATGATCCATCCGAAAGACTGTAGGGTCTCCAGCGTAGCATTCAGGCTGTGCTGACATGCCTCTTGAGAGGGAGCTTTGACCAATAAATCGTCTAGGTAAGGGATCACCGAGTGTCCCTGAGAGTGCAAGACTGCTACCACCGCCGCCATGACCTTGGTGAAGACCCGTGGGGCTGTCGCCAGACCAAATGGCAGAGCTACGAACTGAAAATGGTCGTCTCCTATCACAAAACGTAGAAAACGTTGATGTTCTGTAGCAATTGGCACGTGGAGATAAGCATCTTTGATGTCTATTGAGGCAAGGAAGTCTCCTCTGGACATTGAGGCAATGACAGAACGCAGGGTTTCCATCCGGAACTTCCTGGCGTGCACATGTTTGTTGAGCCGTTTTAGGTCCAGAACAGGACGGAACGAGCCGTCCTTTTTTGGAACCACAAAGAGATTGGAGTAAAACCCTTGCCCTTGTTCCTGAGGAGGGACTGGGATCACCACTCCTTCCGCTCTTAGGGAGTCCACCGCCTGCAGCAGAGCATCTGCTCGGTCTGGATGTGGGGAGGTTCTGAAGAACCGAGCTGGAGGACGAGAATTGAACTCGATTCTGTACCCGCGAGACAAAATGTCCGTCACCCACCGGTCTTTGACCTGTGACATCCAAATGCCGGAAAAGCGGGAGAGCCTGCCCCCGACCGGCGATGCGGAGGGAGGGGGCTGGAAGTCATGAGGTAGCCGCTTTGGAAGCGGTACCTCCATTTGCTTTCTTGGGGCGCGTGTGAGCCCGCCACGAATCTGAGTTTCTTTGCGTCCTCTGAGTCCCTTTGGACGAGGTAAATGGTGTCTTGCCCGAACCTCGAAAGGACTGAAACCTCTGCTGCCACTTTTTCTGCTGAGGTTTGGTTGTTCTGGGTTGTGGTAAAGAGGAGTCTTTACCCTTGGACTGCTTAATGATATCAGCCAATGGCTCGCCAAACAGTCTATCTCTAGATAAAGGCAAACTGGTTAAACATTTTTTGGAACCAGCATCTGCTTTCCAGTCCTTTAACCACAAGGCTCTGCGCAAAACTACCGAATTGGCGGACGCCATTGAGGTGCGACTGGTAGATTCTAG
This sequence comes from Anomaloglossus baeobatrachus, assembly GCF_048569485.1. Taxonomy (NCBI): domain Eukaryota; kingdom Metazoa; phylum Chordata; class Amphibia; order Anura; family Aromobatidae; genus Anomaloglossus; species Anomaloglossus baeobatrachus. The sequence continues at coordinate 814,908,086 of NC_134353.1, read as the reverse complement.
GACCGCATTGATAGCGTAAGACGCAAACGCCGACATCTGCGTGGTAAGATGCGCCACTTGCGGCACTGCTGGATGTATGATAGCATCCACTTTTGCTAAGCCAGCTGAAATAGCCTGGAGTGCCCATACGGCTGCGAATGCCGGAGCAAACGACGCGCCGATAGCTTCATAGACAGATTTTAACCAAAGGTCCATCTGTCTGTCATTGGCATCTTTAAGTGAAGCGCCATCCTCCACTGCAACTATGGACCTAGCTGCGAGTTTGGAAATCGGGGGGTCTACCTTTGGACACTGTGTCCAGCGCTTGACCACCTCAGGGGGGAAAGGGAAACGCGTATCTTTAGATCGTTTAGAGAAACGCCTTTCTGGGTGAGCGTCGTGCTTCTGGATTGATTCTCTGAAGTCAGAGTGATCCAAGAAAGCACTCAATTTACGCTTGGGATAAAGGAAACGAAACTTCTCCTGCTCTGCCGCTGCCTCTTCTGCTGAAGGGGCTGGGGGAGAAATATCCAACAGCCTATTGATGGCTGAGATAAGGTCGTTTACCATGGCATCCCCATCAGGGGTATCCAGGTTGAGAGGGGTTCCAGGAATGGATTCCTGATCACTCTCATCAGACACATCACAGGGAGACTGATTGCGCTGAGACCCTGAGCAGTGTGATGACGTCGAGGGTCTCTCCCAGCGAGCTCGCTTAGGGTGGCTGGGGCTATCATCTGAGTCATAATCCTCGGCCTGTGAAGCCGGGGACCCCCCTGTGGGCTGGATTAATTCCAAGTGAGGGGGACCTGAGGACAGAGGCCTCGCCGTGCCCAAAGACTGAGCCCCATGCATAGATTGCAAGGTTTCAAGGATTTTTGCCATAGACAGAGACATATTATCAGCAAAAACTGCAAAGTCTGTCCCTGTCACCGGGGCAGAACTTACAAGCGTCTCAGCCTGGGTCACTACCTCTCCTGACTCCGGCTGGCGAAGCAGCACCGGGTCGGAGCATTGCACACAATGGGAGCCTGCTGGTAGACCAGCCCCACATGCAGCACACGCAGTACACACAGCCCTGGCCTTGGCAGCCTTGCGTTTTGAGGATGGCATGTTGCTGCTTCCACAGAGTGATCTGGGAGAGCAGCCAGAAGCGACCTCACAGTGCAAGAAAAACAATATCTATATATCTGTACACAGTACACCGATACACCGTGAGGCACTAGAGGGACCAGCACAGAAAAATCGCTTACCGCCCGCTTAAAAAGCGGGTGTGTGGTCGCCAGATAGCCCCTAGTCCAGGCCTCCCAGAGCCTTGCGTCCTTCCTCCAGCCAGACTGCATGTAATGGCTGCCGGCGTCCTGAGAGGAAGGGGGGCGGGCCCTGGGCGTTCCTAGCTAAGAGCGGGAAGCCTGCTTCCCTCTGTGCCTAGTGTGAGGGCTGGAGCATGTAAATCAGGCTCCAGCCCTCGTCGCTGCTAGCGAACAGCGTCTCTCCCCTACCCTGAATGACAGGGTGGGGGCGGGAACGAATCGGAGCTGCCGGCGTCCTAGGCCCAAAAAGCCGGGGACTCAATTTATAACCGCCGCCGCCGTAAAAGCGCGGACGGCGGATCCCCAGCGCACCACAAGTCACAGCAGCGCCGCCCGGTCCAGAGGGGGTCGGCGCTGCGTTCCCATACACAAAAAATCCCCCAGTAATCTGTAGGGACACTAACTCCAACGTTGCGGTCCCCGGCGCACTACAACACCCAGCCAGCCCGGAGTGTGTCTGTGCCTGCCGGGGACACAGAGTACCTGTATGATGCAGGGCCTGTCCCTGATCGTACTCCTGCTCCGTCTCCATCAGGTTCTAATGGGTCTGTGGATGGAGCCCGGCGTCAGAGCTGAGAGGCCGGCAGGATCCCACTTCCACAGAGCCCTACCAGGGGATGTGGAAGGAAAACAGCATGTCAGGCTCCAGCCCTGTACCAGCAATAGGTACCTCAACCTTACAACACCATCCAGGGGTGAGAAGGGAGCATGCTGGGGACACTATATGTGTCCTCTTTTCTTCCATCCGAAATAGTCAGCAGCTACTGCTGACTAAAATCTGTGGAGCTATGCATGGAATGTCTGACCTCCTTCGCACACAAAGCTAAAACTGGAGAACCCGTGATATCACGGGGGGGGTATAGCCAGAGGGGGAGGGGCCTTGCACTTTTGATGTAGTGCTTTGTGTGGCCTCCAGAGGGCAGTAGCTATACCCCAATCGTCTGGGTCTCCCAATAGAGCGCTGAAGAAAGAGTGCCTTGACAAGTAGATGGTCTAAGTAAGGGATCACAGGGTGACCCTGAGAGTGCGGGAGTGGTCCCACTGCTGCCATGAACTTGGTGAAAACCCGTGGGGCTGTCGCCAGACCGAAGGGTAGGGCTACGAACCGAAGATGCTCGTCTTCAATAACGAATCGTAGCAAACGCCGGTGCTCTGGAGCAATCGGCACGTGGAGATAAGCATCCTGATGTCTATTGATGCTAGGAAATCTCCTTGAGACATTGAGGCAATGACGGAGCGGAGGGATTCCATCCGGAACCGCCTGGTTTTCACGTGCTTGTTGAGCAGTTTAAGGTCCAGAACGGAACGGAAGGAGTCGTCCTATTTTGTCACCCCGACCAGATCGGAGTAAAAAGGGTCTCTTGTTCCTGAGGAGGAACCGGGATTACGACTCCTACTGCCTGCAGAAGAGCCTCGGCCGGTGAGGAAGTTTTTGCGACAAACTGTCTCTCACCCACCGGCCATTGACCTGTGGCAGTTAAATGTCGCTAAAGCGGGGGAGTCTGCCACCGACCGCGGACGCGGAGAGAGAGGGCTGAAAGTCATGAGGAAACCGCCTTGGTAGCGGTTCCTCCGGCTGCATTCTCCGTGCGTAATTGAGCCCGCCAGGAACCTGCGCCCCTCTGAGCCTTTTGAGTCCTGTTGGACGAGGGCAATCGGGACGTGCCCGAGCCTGGGAAGGACCGAAACCTCGACTGTCCCTTCTCCTGATGGGTCTTGTTTGATAGCTGGGGTAAGGAAGAATCCGTACCCTTGGACAGTTGAATGATTTAATCCAACCGCTCACGAAACAGTCTGTCACCAGATAAAGGCAATCTGGTTAAGCACTTTTGTGGAAGCAGCATCTGCTCCAATCCCTTAACACTAGGAGCGTAACAACACGGAGTTGGCGGACGCCACTGACGTACGGCTCGTAGAGTCCAGGACAGCATAAACTGCCGACATTTCGAGGTGAAGGACGCTACTGCGGCCAAGATGGACATGTGACCGCGTCCCTCTGCGCAATACTAGCTGAAATAGCTTGGAGTGCCTCTATGGCTGCGAATGCCGGGGCAACCGACCCGCCGATAGGGCTATCTGTCTGTCAATGGCATCTTTAAGTGAAGTCCCATCTTCCACTGCAACTATAGATCTAGCCGCAAGCCTGGAGATTGGGGGATCCACCCTTGGAGCGCTTGAGCACGTCAGGGGGGGAAGAGACAACGCGTATCTTCAATACGGTTGGAGAAACGCTTATCGGGATAAGCGTGGTGTTCCTGGACTGCTTCTCTGGAGTCAGAGTGACCAGAAAAGTACTCAATATACGCTTGAGATACCGAAATAGGGATTTCTTCTGCTGTGAAGCTGACCCCTCCACTGGAGGAGTTGAGGGAGAAATACCCAACCTTCCATTGATGGACGCTATAAGATTATTCACTATAGCGTCAACATCCGGTGTATCCGGATTGAGAGCGGTCTCAGGATCAGAGTCCTGAACAGCTACGTCTGCCTCGTCAGACAGAGAGTACTGTGATGAAGTCGAGGGCCGTTCTTAGGGAGCTCGCTTAGGCCGTCTGGGACTGTCGTCCGTGTCAGAGCCTGCACCCTGGGATGCATGGGACCCTCCTGGAGCCATGATTTGTTTCGAAATCAGGGTGGCCAGGGGCATTGAATCAACATTGCCCAAGGTCTGTCTGGACTGCAAAGTCTGTAAGATGTTAGTCATAGTCACAGACAATATATCAGCGGAAACTGCAACTCCGTCCCTGTCCCTGGACAGGGATCACAGGTGGTTCTTTTGGCCACCTGTAGCAGAGACCCCGTTGAGTAATTGCACACACTGGGGGTCCTGGAACAGTCGCATGCAGTACAAGCAGCATAGAAAGCCTGTGCCTTGGCACCCATGCTTTTTTTTTTTTTTTTTTTTTTTTTTTTGCTGTTGCTGTCTAGCCATCTAGGAGCATTAGCCAAGAATAGCGACCGTACAGTGCAATGTATAGCATACAAGCATGAAGTACAATAAACACTTCAGCACATGCAGTACAAGGAGCATAGAAAGCCTGTGCCTTGGCACCTTTGCTTTTCTGCTGCCGTTGTCTAGTTATTCAGGAGCATTAGCCAGGAAAAGCGACATACAGTGAATGTATAGCATACAAGCATGAAAATAACCACTGCAGCACATGCAATCCAAGCAGCATTGAAAGCTTGTGCCTTAGCACCCTTGCTTTTCTGCTGCTGTTGTCTAGTCATCAAGGAGCATTCCAAGAATAGCGACATGCAGTGAATGTACAAGCATGAAAATAAACTCTGCAGTACATGCAATCCAAGCAGCATTGAAAGCTTGTGCCTTAGCACCATTGCTGTTTGCTGCCGCTGTCTAGCCATCTAGGCGGGTAGACAGCCAAGAATAGCCCTTACAGTGCAATGTAAAGCATACAAGCATAAAGGACACATGACACTGCAGCACATGCAAGACAAGCAGCATATAGAGTCTGTGCTTTAGCACCCCTGATCTTTTGCTGCTGTTTCTAGGTCTGCATCCTGAATATCGACCGTACAAAAGTACAACCGGACACTTCGGCATTAGTGGGTCAGCACTTTAGTTGCCGCTTACCGCCCGCACAAAAGCGGGTGTGTGGCGCCGGAATCCTGTGCTGGTAGCTCAGTGTCTCCGTTTTCCCGCTCTGCGTGCCGGAATGGCTGCCGGCGTCCAGAGGAGAGGGGCGGGCCGAGGGCGTGCCCGAGACAAGAGCGGGAACCCGGCGCCCACTGTGTCTAGTAAAGGGGGCTGGAGAATGCAAATAAGGCTCCAGCCCTCGGCGCTGCTATAGAACAGCGTCTCTCCCCCTGTCCCTGAGTGACAGGGTGGGGGCGGGAACGAAGCGGCGCTAGGCCGCAAAAGCCGGGGACTAAAGTTAGAAGCGCCGCCGCCGTAAAAGCGCGGTCGGCGCGTCCCCGGCGCACTACAAGTCGCAGCTGCGCCGCCGCTCCAGGGGCGGTCGGCGCGGCGGTCCCCACACGTAAAGTCCCCCAGTAATCTGCAGGGACTATAAGCCCAGCGCACAGCGCTACAGTCCCCGGCGCACTAGCACACCCAGCAAGCCTGGAGTGTGCGTGGCCTGCCATACGGGGACACAGAGTACCTGAAAGTTGCAGGGCCTTGTCCCTGAACGGCACTCCCGCTCCACATCCAGCAGGTTCTATGGGTCTGTGGATGGAGCCCGGCCTCAGGGCTTGGTGGCCGGAAAGATCCCACTTCCTCAGAGCCCCTCAGGGGGATGGGGAAGGAAAACAGCATGTGGGCTCCAGCCTCCGTACCAGCAATAGGTACCTCAACCTTACAAACCGCAAGTGGGGTGAGAAGGGAGCATGCTGGGGGCCCTAGTATGGGCCCTCTTTTCTTCCATCCGATATAGTCAGCAGCTACTGCTGACTGAACAGTGGAGCTTATGCATGGATGTGTGCCTCCTTCGCACAAAGCAGAAAACTGGTGAGCCAGTGATCCCACTGGGGGTGTATAGCCAGAAGGGGAGGGGCCTTACACTTTTTAGTGTAATTGCTTTGTGTGGCCTCCGGAGGCAGTGCTATACACCCAATCGTCTGGGTCTCCCAATGGAGCGCCGAAGAAATGTGCAATCCGCATTTAAACAAAATTTGACCGGTGCAAAAGTATGGGCACCCTTATCAATTTCTTGATTTGAACACTCCTAACTACTTTTTACTGACTTACTAAAGCACTAAACTGGTTTTGTAACCTCATTGAGCTATGAACTTCATAGGCAGGTGTATCCAATTATGAGAAAAGGTATTTAAGGTGGCCCCCTTGCAAGTTGTTCTCCTATTTGAATCTCCTATGAAGAGTGGCATCATGGGCTCCTCAAAATAACTCTCAAATGATCTGAAAACAAAGATTATTCAACATAGTTGTTCAGGGGAAGGATACAAAAAGTTGTCTCAGAGATTTAAACTGTCAGTTTCCACTGTGAGGAGCATAGTAAGGAAATGGAAGAACACAGGTACAGTTCTTGATAAGCCCAGAAGTGGCAGGCCAAGAAAAATATCAGAAAGGCAGAGAAGAAGAATGGTGAGAACAGTCAAGGACAATCCACAGACCACCTCCAAAGACCTGCAGCTTCATCTTGCTGCAGATGGTGTCAATGTGCATCGGTCAACAATACAGCGCACGTTGCACAAGGAGAAGCTGTATGGGAGAGTGATGCGAAAGAAGCCGTTTCTGCAAGCACTCCACAAACAGTCGCCTGAGGGATGCAAAAGCACATTTGGACAAGCCAGTTACATTTTGGAAGAAGGTCCCGTGGACTGATGAAACAAAGATTGAGTTGTTTGGTCATACAAAAAAGCGTTCTGCATGGAGGCAAAAATACACAGCATTCCAAGAAAAGCACTTGCTACCCACAGTAAAATTTGGTGGAGGTTCCATCATGCTTTGGGGCTGTGTGGCCAATGCCGACACCGGGAATCTTGTTAAAGTTGAGGGTCGCATGGATTCAACTCAGTATCAGCAGATTCTTGACAATGTGCAAGAATCAGTGACGAAATTGAAGTTACGCAGGGGATGGATATTTCAGCAAGACAATGAACCAAAACACGGCTCCAAATCTACTCAGGCATTCATGCAGAGGAACAATTACAATGTTCTGGAATGGCCATCCCAGTCCCCAGACCTGAATATCATTGAAAATCTGTGGGATGATTTGAAGCGTGCTGTCCATGCTCGGCGACCATCAAACTTAACTGAACTGGAATTGTTTTGTAAACAGGAATGGTCAAAATACACCTTCATCCAGGAACTCATTAAAAGCTACAGGAAGCGACTAGAGGCTGTGATTTTTGCAAAAGGAGGATCTACAAAATATTAATGTCACTTTTATGTTGAGGTGCCCATACTTTTGCACCGGTCAAATTTTGTTTAAATGCAGATTGCACATTTTCTGTTAGTACAATAAACCTCATTTCAATCCAGAAATATTACTCAGTCCATCAGTTATTAGATATATGAAACTGAAATAGCTGTTGCAAAAACCCAAATTGTTATAAAGAAAAAAGGTTAACATTAATAGGGGTGCCCAAACTTTTTCATATGACTGTATCTAATAATTAGCAGTGGCAGCTTGTTTCCGTAGTCCACTAACAACTTTAAAGAAAAATGAACTTAAGACTTATGCCTTTATTAAAGACAAAGAGGAACAGATCCCACATCAATGCTCAAGTTGATACAATTTTGGGGTCTTCACATATATTTGAACATGTAGTTTACTGGCAGCTGATAACATCAAAGGTCATACACCTCAGTGGCAATGGTATGCCAACAACCAGGCCAATAAAGAGTCCCAGCTTTTCTTTAAAAATTCATAAAGTGCCCTAAAAAGAGCTACTTTGCTATTTTAGGCTGTATAATATGGAAATAATAGTCCATGGGCTCTTACAATACAGACTACTGCACAGTCTTTGACAAGTCCTGCCCTACTATAATAATCTGAATATCTTTCAATGAGACAGTAACACAATGCAGGACTAGGCTTGGCAATGTTAAGAACCATGGTTTACTAGTTATGCCACATCTTAAAAAAGAAAAAAAAAAGGGTAAAACTTTTGATAGAAAGGAAAACTCACTTTGTCCTTAAGTAAAATTTCATATGTTGTTAATACAACATTGAACTTCAATCGCTTTGTCTGTAAGTGCATCCACTCATGTGTCCTGATCTGAAACAAAGAAATATGGTTTAGGTAACATAAAAGAGAAGAAGAAATGGACAGTCTTATAGGGGTTTGCCCACCAGTACACAGACTGTACAGAGCATTAAGTTGGACAACAATGCAAAACCTTGCACTAATTACTAAGGAAGATCTATGCTGGTAAAAAGGACAAGTGCTGATATGTGGGGGGACAGACTCTCTGCATCCCACTAATTAGCTGTTTGAAGGGGCTGTGACGCTAATCAATGTCACTTTGCTATGTTTACCCCGTCTACTTAGAGGTGACTGCAGGATCGTCCCATTGAAGCTTTTTTCGACCGCCTCATCACTGGGGATGCAGAGAATCGAACTGTGCAAATCTAATACTAATTGTTTATCCTGAGGATAGGTGATCAATTTTGTGATCCAAGAACAATCTCTGTAAAGGCTTGTCTAGAATTGCAAAAGAGTCCCTTTTGTTTTCCCTGTGTCTGATACGACAGCTGTCATTTGATGTAATACCAACAGATTTTCCAATAGATATCCTAGAACACCCACTCTGGAAATAATCTAAAAACTAAGCAAAATCTGATCATGTTAACGTACAATTAAATATTCCTTGTGAGAAACCTTGGGCATAAATAAAACAAATAACAGTATACTATGTGCAACTTACCACATTTCTACTATTAATGTCCCCCAAGTACACAACAGCGTTCATTAAGGGAGCCCAATTCTGGATTTCTCTTTGCCAGGAGGTTAACGTAGAAAGGGGAACCACAATCAGAAATGGCCCGTAAAGCTGATGTTCATGGAACAAATAATTTAAGAAAGAAATGGTCTGAATAGTTTTCCCCAATCCCATTTCATCTGCCAAGATGCAACTGTTTCCTCTGTAGAAAGAAATAAATAATTTCATTTTTACTACTCTGCACAACTACAATTGTAATTACATTCTTATCAGTCAATCTGCATGAAAGCAAAACGACACCTAGCAAAAAAGTGAAGCAACAACAAGAAGTCATCACAGCCACAAGAGGGAGGCAGGCGGAGATCATATTATAATGTATGTATGTATGTATGTATGTATGTATGTATGTATGTATGTATGTATGTATATATATACATATATACATACATACACATATATATATATATATATATATACATACACATACATACACATACATACACATACATACACATACATACACATACATACACATACATACATACATACATACATACATATATATATATATATATATATATATATATATACACATACACACCATATTTTTCGGACTATAAGACGCACCGGACTATAAGATGCACCCTGGTTTTAGAGGAGGAAAATAAAACTTTAAGCAAAAAAATGTGGTCATGACACACTGTTATGGGGTGAGGATTTTCTGCTGACACTGTTATGGGGGTAATGTCCCCAAATTCTCTACTAAGGTACCCCATCCTGGTAATGATCCTCCTGCCTTGTATATGATCCTGCTATAAACCCCCATCCTGCTCATATACCAGCATCCTGCACATATTCCCCCATCCTATTCATATACTCCCATCCTGTTCATATAACCCCCCATCCTGTTCATATACCCCCCATCCATCCTGCTCATATACTCCCATCCTGTTCATACACCCCCATCCTGTTCATATACCCCCCATCCTGTTCATATACCCCCCATCCTGTTCATATACCCCCCATCCTGTTCATATACCCCCCATCCTGTTCATATACCCCCCATCCTGTTCATATACCCCCCATCCTGTTCATATACCCCCCATCCTGTTCATATACCCCCATCCTGCTCATATACTCCCATCCTGCTCATATACCCCCCATCCGTCCTGCTCATATACTCCCATCCTGTTCATATACCCCCCATCCATCCTGCTCATATACCCCCATCCTGTTCATATACCCCTATCCTGTTCATATACTTCCATCCTGTTCATATACCCCCCATCCCTCCTGCTCATATACTCCCATCCTGCTATATGCCCCCATCGTGCTCATATACCATCCTGGTATATGGCCTGTATCCTATAGCACAGAGAAAAAAAAACCCAAACGTTTATACTCACCTTTTCCTCAGTCCCTCCAGCACCGATCATCTTCCTCTCTGCACCACTGCCGTGTGTGTGTGTGTGTGTGTGTGTGTGTGTGTGTGTGTGTGTGTGTGTGTGTGTGGCCATTCCCCTGCAGCACGCAATGTCTTCCTGTCTGTGCCGATCTAACCGGCACAGACAGGAAGACATCGTGTGCTGCAGGGAGACTGCTCCACACACGGGGACGGGTGAGTGTACTGATTCACTGCACCCCGCGCTGATAATGACGTGCGGGGAGCAGTGAATACAGCCGCACATGATCTCTCCACGCTGTAATTGCCAGGGGTGATCATGTGGACCGGCTCTTTACTATGCGCGCGTCCCCACTCGTCCTCCCGCCCACCTGTCAGCGCCGGCTTCTGCGCTGACAAATGGGCGGGAGGATGGGCGTGCATATGTAATGAGCGGGCACACGTGGTCACAGCAGGCTGCTACAGCCTGCTCGTGCCCCTGATGACCCGCTCCACCGCAGCACCTCATTCCCCACAGCCACAGTCAGACCATAAGACGCACCCCCAACTTTCCCCCAACATTTGGGGGAAAAAAAGTGCGTCTTATGGTCCGAAAAATACGGTATATAATTGCCTTATTCTGTCTGTCTTGCTCCAAAATTGTGTCCTTACGGTGACAAACAGCGGATTGGCCGCTGGGCTCGCCATGGCCCTGCCCCCCTGCACGGATTGGCCGCTCGCCTCGCCTCCGCCCCCTCGCACGGATTGGCCTCTCGCCCCGGCCCCCTGCACGCATTGGCAACTCGGCCACGCCCCGCCCCCCTCACGCATTGCACGCTCGCTCTGGCCCCGCCCCCCCGTACGCATTCCCCGAACCGACTCCCAAGTGAGTGCTGTACCCCCGGGAGCCCACATCAGCGTAAGCTGGTGTGGGCTCAAGTGCGAGCGGGGGGCGGGGTACGCTGGTAACCATGGAACACATTGAGTAATATTGTAGCATGGTTACCAGCGTACACCGGCTCCCAGGTGAGCGCATCAAGGTCGTGCAGCGGTGGAACACACACACACACGCACACACATCAGATCACACTCACTCTCACACACACCTCACACACACATCAGATCGCATCCAAAACACTCACAACATCCCGTGATATCGCTTGCTTCTCGGCGGCGATACTGTGCGTGCAGTGACCTTCCAGGACCTGCCGGAGGATCACATGGCCGGAAGCATGTGGTATCTTCGGATGTTGTGATTGTGTGAGCGCGAATGTGCAATATCGTCAGTGTGTGTGTGTGTGTGTGTGTGCGCGCATGTATGTGATCGGATGTGTGTGAGTGTGTTCTGATGTGTGAGTGTGTGTGAGTGTATGCGATCGGATCTGTGAGTGTCGGCAGAGGAGCACGGCGTGCAGCACAGCTGCTGGGACCGCCCACCGGTTGGCACAGGGAGAAGTGGGGTGTGTGTCTGCGTGTATGCGATCAGATGTGTGCGTGTATACTGTCTGATGTGTGACTGTGGAGCACGATGGGGGGTGCGCAGCATGGGGGATAGAGCACAATCAAGAATGTGCAGCATGGGGGATGGAGCACGATGGGGAGTGCGCAGCATGGGGGATGGAGCACGATGGGGAGTGTGCAGCATGGGGGATGGAGCACGATGGGGAGTGCGCAGCATGGGGGATGGAGCACGATGGGGAGTGTGCAGCACGATGGGGAGTGCGCAGCATGGGGGATGGAGCACGATGGGGAGTGCGCAGCATGGGGGATGGAGCACGATGGGGAGTGCGCAGCATGGGGGATGGAGCACGATGGGGGGTGCACAGCATGGGGGATGGAGCACGATGGGGAGTGCGCAGCATGGGGGATGGAGCACAATGGGTGGTGCACAGCATGGGGGATGGAGCACGATGGGGAGTGCGCAGCATGGGGGATGGAGCACGATGGGGAGTGCGCAGCATAGGGGATGGAGCACGATGGGGGGTGCGCAGCATGGGGGATGGAGCACGATGGGGAGTGCGCAGCATGGGGGATGGAGCACAATGGGGAGTGCGCAGCATGGGGGATGGAGCACGATGGGGAGTGCGCAGCATGGGGGATGGAGCACGATGGGGAGTGCGCAGCATGGGGGATGGAGCACGATGGGGGGTGCGCAGCATGGGGGATGGAGCACGATGGGGGGGTGCACAGCATACATACATACATACATACATATATATATATATATATATATATACACACACACATATATACACATACATACATACACACACACACACGTGTATATATATGTGTGTGTGTATATATTATATATATATATATATATATATATATATATATATATATATATATATATATATATATATATATATATATATATGTCTATGCATTATACAGAAGCACAATGTATCACAGGAATGAGAACACCCTTCACATTTTTGTTCATTTTTTTATATCTTTTCATGAGACAACACTGACAATATGACACTTTAATATAAAGTAGTCAAGGTACAGCTTGTATAACAGTGTAATATGGCGTGCATAAAAAAAACGGATTTTTGTGTACTCACCGTAACATCGTTTTGTCTTAGCCATCATTGGGGGACACAGGACCATGGGTGTTATGCTGCCTATCCATAGGAGGACACTAAGTAGATGCAAAAGCATAGCTCCTCCTCTGCAGTATACACCCCCTGGCCGGGCCAGGCAAGCTCAGTTTTAGTACACAAGCACTAGGAGAAAAACCCAGTAAAAACTTACCTCAACAGAGGAACATGAGAAAAAAAGTGTCATAACCAAATAAGGTACTGAGAGAACCAAGGCCCAACAGGGTGGGTGCTGTGTCCCCCAATGATGGCTAAGAGAAAACTATTTTACGGTGAGTACACAAAAATCCGTTTTTCTCTGACGCCTCATTGGGGGACACAGGACCATGGGACGTCCTAAAGCAGTCCATGGGTGGGAAACATAAAAGACAACACAACCCAAGGACTAGGAACCAGTCCCAGACAGCCTGGAGCGCCTACTGAGAGAGGTGCTCTACTGCAGTTTGCAGAATTTTCCTACCCAGATTTGCCTCAGTTGAAACCAGGGTATGGACTCTGTAATGCTTTGAAAAAGTATGTAGGCTAGACCAGGTCGCAGCCTTAGACACCTTCGTGAAGTTCATTGAAGCCTGATGCCGAATGGCCCACGAAGCTCCAACTGCTCGCGTGGAATGAGCCCGCAGCCCACTAGGAATGGGCTTGAGTTGCAAGCGGTAGACTTCCTGGATCGCAGAGCGAATCCAGCGAGCCAGTGTCGCCTTTGAAGCTGCCTGTCCCTTTTTAGGCCCTTCAGGAATGACGAACAAAGAGTCTGTTTTCCTAAAGGGGGCTATCCTGGATATGTAATATCTGAGAGCTCTGACGAGGTCTAACGAATGCAGAGACCTTTCCACCCTATGAACCGGGTGTGGACAAAAGGAAGGAAGGACAATGTCCTTGTTCAAATGAAACGGGGTAAGAACCTTTGGAAGGAAATCCGGAAGGGGGCGCAGAACCACCTTGTCCTGGTGAAAGATCAGAAAAGGCTTGCGGCAAGAGAGTGCTGCCAGCTCCAAAACCCGTCTGATGGACGTAATTACCACTAAGAATGTTACCTTCGAGGACAGAAGAGCAAGGGAGGATTCCTTGAGGGGTTCAAAGGGAGACCTCTGGAGACCGTCCAGAACGAGGTTGAGGTCCCATGGTTCCAGCGGCCGTTTGTACGGGGGAACTAGATGGGAAACGCCCTGGAGGAAGGTCTTGACTTGCGGTTTTTGAGCCAGGCGACATTGGTAGAAGATTGAGAGTGCTGAGACCTGCCCTTTAAGGGAACTGAGAGCCAACCCCGCTTGCAAGCCAGACTGTAGAAAGTCGAGAATTCTGGGGATGGCCAGAGGCATAGGCTGGACGTTAGTTTCCCTGCACCATGAAAAGATTTTCCACGTATGGTGGTAAATGCAGGATGAAGCAGGCTTTCGGGCGCTGATCATGGTGGCAATAACCGCGGGGGAGAATCCCGCTCTTGTTAATATCCAGGTCTCAATGGCCATGCCGTCAGCTTCAGGGCTCTTGAGTTATGATGGGAAATGGGCTCTTGGGTCAGCAAGTCTGGGATGTCTGGAAGCGCCACGGTGCGTTTGTGAGCATTTGTACTAATTCGGCGTAGCAGGCGCGCCTGGGCCAGTCCGGTGCTATCAGTATCACCGGGACTCCCTCTGCCTTGATCTTCCTGATTACCCGCGGCAGCAGGGGTAGAGGTGGAAATATGTAAGGCAGGCGGAATTGGTGCCAGGAGCAGACTAGAGCATCCGCGCCGATGGACTGCGGGTCGCGTGACCTGGCTATGAACGCGGGTACCTTTGCATTCAACCTTGAGGCCATTAGGTCCACGTCTGGTGTGGCCCAGCGAGTGCAGATGTGTAGAAACACATCTGGGTGGAGACACCATTCTCCGGCAGCCAGGCCCAGTTCTCTACCCCCGGTATGTGTACCGCTGATATCACTGATCCCGTCAATTCGGCCCAGCTGAGGATCTTGTGGGCCTCGAGATAAGCCGCTTTGCTGCGGGTGCCCCCCTGCCGATTGATATAGGCTACAGCTGTTGCATTGTCAGATTGGACTCGAATCTGACGACCCGCTAGCAGAGGGCAGAACGCTCTGAGCGCGAGGAAGATCGCGCGGAGTTCCAGGATGTTGATGGGAAGGAAAGACTCCTGGGGCATCCAACGTCCTTGAGCAGTGTGGTGCCAGTACACTGCTCCCCAGCCTAGGAGGCTGGCGTCCGTGGTCAGGACCAGCCAGTTCACTGGGAGAAAAGATCTCCCCTTCGATAGGGATGAGGACCGAAGCCACCAGCGGAGTGCGTACCTGACTGAAGGCGTCAGGTGAAGATGTCTGTCCAGGGAGAAGGGGCTCTTGTCCCAGGCTGCTAGAAGGGCTAGCTGCAGTGGGCGGAGGTGCAGTTGAGCAAAGGGTACAGATTCCATAGCCGCCACCATCCTGCCGAGCACTTTCATGCTGAATCGAATGGAGCGAGACGGAGGACGTAGAAGGCAGCATACTGCTTGTTGAAGAGCGAACGCCTTGTCCTGAGGGAAAAGGACCAAGCCCCGACGGGTGTCCAGGGACATGCCCAGGAAGGTGATGGATCGTGATGGGATCGGGGATGATTTGTCCAGATTCACTAGCCACCCTAAGCGGAATAGGGCGTCCACAGTGATCTGTACGCTGGTTGAGCAGTCGCGGAAGGAGGGGGCCTTGATGAGGAGGTCGTCCAAGTAAGGGAGAACGACTACTCCCCTGGCGTGAAGGACGCTCATGGCGGCCGCCATGACTTTGGTGAAGACCCTTGGTGCGGTGGCAAGGCCGAAGGGTAGAGCTACGAATTGAAAGTGGGAGTCCTGAATTGCGAAGCGGAGGAATTTTTGGTGATCTGGGGCGATGGGTATGTGCAGGTACGCGTCCTTGATGTCTTTGGAGGCGAGGAATTCCTCTTCGACCATGGATGCAATAATGGACCTTAGGAACTCCATTCTGAATCTCCATACGTGCACGTTTGTTTAGGTGTTTGGAGGTCCAGGATGGGTCGAACTGACCCATCCTTTTTGGGGACCACAAAGAGGTTGGAATAAAAACCCCCGAACTTCTCGTCGTCTGGGACAGGTATTATCACTCCTGCTGTTTGGAGCGGATTGCTGAGAAAAAAGCTTCGCGTCGTTTTTGAGTCTTTGGGGGGTTTGAGAGAAAGAATTTCGTACCCGACCCCCGAGTCGGTTCTATGTGGTAACCGGAAGACACAAGGACTCGCACCCATTTGTCGTCTGAGGCGGCAGCCCAGATGTGATGAAAGAGCTGCAGTCGACCTCCTACAATGAGTGTGTCTTCTGGGGCGCCGAAGGAGTCATGAGGGGGGGGAAAACGTCGTGGACGAGTCTCCCTAGTCCTGGACTGTTTCGGTCTAGGCTGCCATGACGAAGTGGGTTTCGGGGAGAGCTGAGAAGGTCGGTCCCTGCGTAGTCCGCGGCTGGTCGCGGGGACAGCACGGGATGTCGACCAACCAAATGAGTTCCGAAAGGAGCGGAACGAGGACTGTGGACGTCTGGTGAAGGACGTCCTGGACTTCAGCTGGGGTTGGGAGGTACTCTTTCCTCCCGTGGCGTCAGAAATGAGCTTGTCCAGACGTTCGCCAAACAAATCGGTCTGGAAAAAAAGGGAAGGCCCGTGAGAGACTTCTTGGAGGCAGGGTCCGCTCGCCATTGTCGGAGCTAGAGAGCTCTACGGATGGCTATGGTATTTGAGGCGGCAAACGCTGCGCAGGTAGCAGCGTCCATGGAGGCCTGGATGAGGTACTCCGCCGCAGCGTCAATTTGAGCTGTTACCTCTGTGAAGGTTATGAGTGAACTGGGATTCCTCAAGCGAAGTGTTAAGGGATTCTGCCCAGACCGAGATCGCCTTTGCGACCCACACAGAGGCAAAAAAGGGCGAGAGGGAGGAACCCGCAGCCTCAAAAGCAGAGCGGGCGAGGTGCTTCACCTGTCTGTCTGTCGGGTCCTTGATGGAAGAACCATCGGGTAAAGACAGGAGCGTCTTTGTGGTAAGGCGGGAGACCGGGGGGTCGACCGAGGGCAGATCGGCCCAGCCCTTAGGGGCAGGTGAGGCAAAAGGGTACCGGGACTCCATGAGTTTACGGTTACCGAAGCGCCTGTCAGGCTTCTCCCTTTGCTTTGTGAGGATATCCTGAAACTCTGGGTAATCAGCGAAAACCTTTTGGGGTTTCCTTGCCCTCTTAAAGGAGACCGCATGGTCAGTGGTAGTGGATGGGGGATCCTCCACATGCAGAGTTTGGTTGATTGCTCCTATAAGGGAGTCTATTGCAGTTTGATCATCTGGGGGTGATGAAGCCAAGGAATCCTCCTGGTACAAACAGCATTCTCCCTCCTCCAGCTCATCAGAAGCCGTGGAGCGTGTGGGAGAGCCTGCCCTGTGTGCTCTAGAGGGAGAGCCCGCTGGAGACACCCGGCCGTGTGCTCTTTTCCTGATCCCTGCAACCGGTGAAGCATGAGCCCGGATTACCTCAGAAGGATCCTCCATAGGGGTATCCTCAGGCTGCGTTCCGTCCAGGGACCCAGAAGGGTGTGGAGGACGACATTGCATAGCCAGCACCAGGTTCTGTGACAGTTTTTCCATGGATTGGGACAGAAACTGTGCCCATTCCGGTGGGCTGGGGGCCCTAGGCTCTGGGCTGCCGGTTGCGGCGGTGGTGGCAGGGGGGTCTTGGGGGGCTATAGGGGCACAGGACTCACAGAGAGAAGAGGTGTGTTTACATGGTAACTCAGCGTGGCAGGCAGTGCAGGCTGAATAATAGACTATGTGGGCCTTAGTACTCTTAGTGCCCTTAGATTTCTGCATGTTCCTAATAGGAGTATGCCAGGAGGGGGAGCAATGCTCAGCAGAGCTACAATTGAAGCAAGCACCTCACCAGAATCAGCCGATGGCCCTGTCCTCAGGAAGGATTAAGCTCTATGAAGATCTTCGCACGCTTTCCTGGGGGTGGGGGGTGGAGATTATCGCGGCCGCGGGGGGGCGGGGCTTAGCGCTAAAAGAGCGGGAAGATGAGTCAGTGTGCCCCCCCCCCTGCTGTGGGTAGTTAAAAAAAAAAAATAAAAAAACGGCGGGAAGGGAGCTTCTGAGTTTTTCTCCCTCTCCCTACAGTCAGCACACAGCTTGACACTGGTGGTTATCAGCCTGCTTTTCTGCTAGAGCAAATAAACAGAGCAGATAATAAACAGTGTGAGTCTGTGAGTCCCTGAGCCCTGGGCCCTCCCCCCTCTGCAAGACTTTCTGCAAACAGCACAACTTCCCCCTCCTCCAGCCAGCAAGCTAGAGAAAGTTAACACTGTGTGTGCAGGATCCTTGCTCCTTGCACATAATAAATACTGTAAATGTCCTGGGGGCCTTCCCTGCAGCGTCTTTTCTCCCTTTGTCTGGGAAACCAGTCAGGGGGGGTCTCACCTTAAAACACTGCTTTCCAGGCAGTGAAAATAGCAGAGTCAGCTGAGGAATTGGTGCCATCTTCAACTCAGAGCCTGCAGAGAGGGGCTGAGGAATTGGGCTATAGGGGCACAGGCCTCTACCCTGGGCTTTGGAAAATCGGTGTCTGTGGAACCCGTTGTCCAGCCCAGGATCCAGCGTCGCAGGAGGGGGTATGTGTAGGCAACACTTCACGTTCCCGCCCGTTGATGGTAGTGGGAGATCGGTCCCAAAAGGAAACCGTCGCCCTCAAAAAATAACAAACCTTGAAAGGAATTGCCTCCTACAGACACTAAGCTAAAACTGAGGGTGCCTGGCCCGGCCAGGGGGTGTATACTGCAGAGGAGGAGCTATGCTTTTGCATCTACTTAGTGTCCTCCTATGGATAGGCAGCGTAACACCCATGGTCCTGTGTCCCCCAATGAGGCGTCAGAGAAAGTCCACAGTTTACTGAATACAAGCAGACCAAGGACATGGATTACTGGAACCATGTCCTGTGGTCTGATGAGAGCAAGATAAACGTATTTTGTTAAGATGGTGTCAAGAATGTGTGGCAGCAACCAGGTGAGGAGTACAAAGACAAGCGTGTCTTGCCTACAGTAAAGCATGGTTTGGGGCTGCACAAGTGTCGGCTGTGTGGAGCATAGGGCCGCAGGGCAGTATTCCAACATGATAATGACCCCAAGCACACCTAACAGAAGACCAATACCTTGCTAAAGAAACTGAACGTATTAGGTGCTGGACTGGCCAAGCATGTCTCCAGACCTAAACCCTATTGAGCATCTGTGGAGCATCCTCAAACGGAAGGTGAAGGAGCGCAAGGTGTCTAACATCCAGCTCCGTGATGTCATCATGGAGGAGGGAAGAGGATCCAGCAGCTCCTGTGAAGCTCTAATGAACTTCATGCCCAAAAGAGTTAAGGCAGTAATTGAAAATAATGGTGGCCACACAAAACATTGACACTGATGGTGTCATATAGTGAGAAAGAAGGGAATTTTGTTACTTACCGTAAATTCCTTTTCTTCTAGCTCCTATTGGGAGACCCAGACAATTGGGTGTATAGCACTGCCTCCGGAGGCCACACAAAGCATTACACTAAAAAAGTGTAAGGCCCCTCCCCTTCTGGCTATACACCCCCAGTGGGATCACTGGCTCACCAGTTTTAGTGCAAAAGCAAGAAGGAGGAAAGCCAATAACTGGTTTAAACAAATTCACTCCGAAGTAACGTCGGAGAACTGAAAACCGTTTAACATGAACAACATGTGTACCCGAAAAACAACCAAAAATCCCGAAGGACAACAGGGCGGGTGCTGGGTCTCCCAATAGGAGCTAGAAGAAAAGGAATTTACGGTAAGTAACAAAATTCCCTTCTTCTTCGGCGCTCCATTGGGAGACCCAGACGATTGGGACGTCCAAAAGCTGTCCCTGGGTGGGTAAAGAAATACCTCATGTTAGAGCTGCAAAGACAGCCCTCCCCTACGGGGAGGCAACTGCCGCCTGCAGGACTCTTCTACCTAGGCTGGCGTCCGCCGAAGCATAGGTATGCACCTGATAATGTTTGGTGAAAGTGTGCAGACTCGACCAGGTAGCTGCCTGGCACACCTGTTGAGCCGTAGCCTGGTGTCGTAATGCCCAGGACGCACCCACGGCTCTGGCAGAATGGGCCTTCAGCCCTGATGGAACCGGAAGCCCAGCAGAACGGTAGGCTTCAAGAATTGGTTCTTTGATCCATCGAGCCAGGGTGGCTTTTGAAGCCTGCGACCCTTTGCGCTTACCAGCGACAAGGACAAAGAGTGCATCCGAGCGGCGCAGGGGCGCCGTGCGGGAAATGTAGATCCTGAGTGCTCTCACCAGATCCAACAAATGTAGATCCTTTTCATACCGATGAACTGCATGCGGATAAAAGGAAGGCAAGGAGATATCCTGATTAAGGTGAAAAGAGGATACCACCTTAGGGAGAAACTCCTGAATGGGGCGCAGCACTACCTTGTCCTGGTGGAACACCAGGAAGGGAGCTTTGGATGACAGCGCTGCTAGTTCAGACACTCTCCGAAGAGACGTGACCGCTACCAGAAATGCCACTTTCTGTGAGAGTCGAGAAAGTGACACATCCCTCAGGGGCTCGAAAGGCGGCCTCTGGAGAGCAACAAGGACCTTGTTTAGATCCCACGGATCTAACGGCCTCCTGTACGGAGGTACGATATGACACACCCCCTGCAGGAACGTGCGCACCTTAGACAGTCGCGCTAGACGCTTCTGAAAAAACACGGATAGTGCCGAGACTTGCCCTTTAAGGGAGCCGAGCGACAAGCCCTTTTCCAACCCAGATTGCAGGAAGGAAAGAAAGACAGGTAACGTGAATGGCCAGGGGGATACTCCTTGTGCAGAGCACCAGGATAAGAATATCTTCCACGTTCTGTGGTAGATCTTAGCAGACGTGGGCTTCCTAGCCTGTCTCATGGTGGCAACAACCCCTTGGGATAATCCTGAAGACGCTAGGATCCAGGACTCAATGGCCACACAGTCAGGTTCAGGGCCGCAGAATTCCGATGGAAAAACGGCCCTTGGGACAGTAAGTCTGGTCGGTCTGGTAGTGCCCACGGTTGGCCGACCGTGAGATGCCACAGATCCGGGTACCACGACCTCCTCGGCCAGTCTGGGGCGACGAGTATGACGCGGCCGCAATCGGATCTGATCTTGCGTAACACTCTGGGCAAGAGTGCCAGAGGTGGAAACACATAAGGGAGCCGGAACTGCGACCAATCTTGCACTAAGGCGTCTGCCGCTAGAGCTCTTTGATCGCGAGACCGCGCTATGAAGGTCGGGACCTTGTTGTTGTGCCGAGACGCCATTAGGTCGACGTCCGGCACCCCCCCAGCGGCGGCAGATTTCCTGAAACACGTCCGGGTGAAGGGACCATTCCCCTGCGTCCATGCCCTGGCGACTGAGGAAGTCTGCTTCCCAGTTTTCTACGCCCGGGATGTGAACTGCGGATATGGTGGATGCTCTTTCCTCCACCCACATCAGAATCCGCCTGACTTCCTGGAAGGCTTGCCGACTGCGTGTCCCTCCTTGGTGGTTGATGTATGCCACCGCTGTGGAGTTGTCCGACTGAATTCGGATCTGCTTTCCTTCCAGCCACTGCTGGAAGGCTAATAGGGCAAGATACACTGCCCTGATTTCCAGAACATTGATCTGAAGGGTGGACTCCTGCTGAGTCCACGTCCCTTGAGCCCTGTGGTGGAGAAAAACTGCTCCCCACCCTGACAGACTCGCGTCTGTCGTGACCACTGCCCAGGATGGGGGCAGGAATGATCTTCCCTGTGATAATGAGGTGGGAAGAAGCCACCATTGCAGAGAGTCCTTGGTCAACTGAGAAAGGGAGACTGTCCTGTCTAGGGAAGTTGTCTTCCCGTCCCACTGGCGGAGAATGTCCCATTGAAGTGGACGCAGATGAAACTGCGCGAACGGGACTGCCTCCATTGCTGCCACCATCTTCCCTAGGAAGTGCATGAGGCGCCTTAAGGGGTGCGACTGACCCTGAAGGAGAGACTGCACCCCTGTCTGTAGTGACCGCTGCTTGTCCAGCGGAAGCTTCACTATCGCTGAGAGAGTATGAAACTCCATGCCAAGATACGTTAGTGATTGAGTCGGTGCCAGGTTTGACTTTGAAAAGTTGATGATCCACCCGAAAGTCTGGAGAGTCTCCAGCGCAACATTCAGGCTGTGTTGGCATGCCTCTTGAGAGGGTGCTTTGACAAGTAGATCGTCTAAGTAAGGAATCACCGAATGTCCCTGAGAATGCAAGACTGCTACCACTGCCGCCATGACCTTGGTGAAAACCCGTGGGGCTGTCGCCAGACCAAATGGCAGAGCTACGAACTGGAGATGGTCGTCTCCTATCACGAAACGTAAAAAACATTGGTGCTCTGTAGCAATCGGCACGTGGAGATAAGCATCTTTGATGTCTATTGATGCAAGGAAATCTCCTTGAGACATTGAGGCAATGACGGATCGGAGGGATTCCATCCGGAACCGCCTGGCGTTCACATGCTTGTTGAGCAGCTTTAGGTCCAGAACAGGTCGGAACGAGCCGTCCTTTTTTGGAACCACGAAGAGATTGGAGTAAAAACCTTGTCCTTGTTCCTGCAGAGGAACAGGGATCGCCACTCCTTCTGCTCTTAGTGAGCACACCGCCTGCAGAAGGGCATTTGCTCGGTCGGGATGTGGGGAGGTTCTGAAGAACCGAGGCGGAGGATGAGAACTGAATTCTATCCTGTACCCGTGAGACAAAATGTCTGCTACCCACCGGTCTTTGACCTGTGGCAGCCAAATGTCGCAAAAGCGGGAGAGCCTGCCACCGACCGAGGATGCGGAGGGATGAGGCCGAAAGTCATGAGGCAGCCGCCTTGGAAGCGGTTCCTCCGGTTGCTTTCTTGGGGCGTGAATGAGCCCGCCAGGAATCTGAGCTCCTTTGCTCCTTCTGAGTCCCTTTGGACGAGGAGAATTGGGTCTTGCTGGAGCCTCGAAAGGACCGAAACCTCGACTGCCACTTCCTCTGTTGAGGTTTGCTCGATCTGGGCTGGGGTAAGGAGGAGTCCTTACCCTTGGACTGTTTAATGATCTCAGCCAATTGCTCACCAAATAGTCTGTCTCCAGATAGTGGCAAGCTGGTTAAACATTTCTTGGAAGCAGAATCTGCTTTCCATTCCTTTAACCACAAGGCTCTGCGCAAAACGACAGAGTTGGCAGACGCCATTGAGGTACGGCTCGTAGAGTCTAGGACAGCGTTGATAGCGTAAGTCGCAAACGCAGACATTTGCGAGGTTAGGGACGCTACTCGCGGCACTGCTGGACGTATGATAGAGTCCACCTGTGCCAGGCCAGCTGAAATAGCTTGGAGTGCCCACACGGCCGCGAATGCTGGAGCAAACGACGCGCCGATAGCTTCATAGACAGACTTTAACCAAAGGTCCATCTGTCTGTCATTGGCATCTTTAAGTGAAGCCCCATCTTCCACTGCAACTATGGATCTAGCCGCAAGCCTGGAGATTGGGGGGTCCACCTTTGGACACTGGGTCCAGCGTTTGACCACGTCAGGGGGAAAGGGATAACGTGTATCCTTAAGACGTTTGGAGAAACGCTTATCTGGATAAGCATGATGTTTCTGGACTGATTCTCTGAAGTCAGAGTGGTCCAGAAAAGTACTCAATTTACGCTTAGGATACCGGAAATGGAACTTCTCCTGCTGTGCAGCTGCCTCCTCTGCTGAAGGGTCTGGGGGAGAAATATCCAACAGTCTATTGATGGCCGCTATAAGGTCATTTACCATAGCGTCACCATCAGGGGTATCTAGATTGAGAGCGGTGTCAGGATTAGATTCCTGATCACCCACCTCTGTCTCCTCATACAGAGCCTCGTCTCGCTGAGACCCTGACCAGTGTGATGACGGCGAGGGTCTTTCCCAGCGAGCCCGCTTAGGCTGCCTGGGACTGTCATCCGAGTCAGAGTCTTCAGCCTGTGATGCCTGGGACCCCCTTGAAGTACGGATTAGTTCCAACTGAGGGGGACCGGGGAGCATAGACACAGCAGTGTCCATGGTCTGAGAAACTGGCCTGGACTGCAAGGTTTCCAGGATTTTTGTCATAGTCACAGACATCTTATCAGCAAAAACTGCAAATTCTGTCCCCGTCACCGGGGCAGGGTTCACAGGCGTCTCTGCCTGGGCCACTACTACCATAGACTCTGGCTGCCGAAGTGGCACAGGGATTGAACATTGCACACAATGGGGGTCATTGGAACCTGCCGGTAGATTAGCCCCACATGCGGCACAAGCAGTGCATACCGCCTGTGCCTTGGCACCCTTGCGTTTTGCGGATGACATGTTGTTGTCTCCTCAGAGCAATGTAGGGTATAAGCCAAGAAGCGACTGTACAGTGCAATATAAATATATATGGTACAGGGAAAAAATGCACCAAATAACACTGTGGCACTAGTGGGGCCAGCACTTATGTGCAGCTTACCGCCCGCATAAACGCGGGTGTGTGGTCGCCAGAGTCCCTTGTCTGAGTCCCCCAGAGCCTGTGTCCGTTCTCCAGCCAGACTGCATGCAGGAATGGCTGCCGGCGTCCTGTGGAGAGGGGCGGGCCCTGGGCGTGTTGAGACCAAGAGCGGGAAACTTGCGTCCCCACTGTGCCCAGTGAGAGGGCTGGAGCATGTAAATAAGGCTCCAGCCCTCGGCGCTGGCTATAGAACAGCGTCTCTCCCTTTCCCTGATTGACAGGGTGGGGGCGGGAACGAAGCAGAGCTAGGCCGCAAAAGCCGGGGACTAGAGTTATGAGCGCTGCCGCCGTAAAAGCGCGGGCAGCGCGAGTCCCCGGCGCACTACAAGTCCCAGCGGCGCCGCCGCTCCCGGAGCGGCCGGCGCGGTAGTTCCCAAGACATAAAATCACTCAGCTAAGCTGCAGTGACTCTAACCCGAGCGCGCAGCGCTAGTGCCCCCGGCGCACTAGCACACCCAGCAAGCCTGGAGTGTGCGTGGCCTGTCTGTGCGGGGACACAGAGTACCTGAACGTTGCAGGGCCTTGTCCCTGACTGTACTCAGCTCCTCCAGCAGGGTCTCTGGGTCTGTGGATGGAGCTCGGCCTCAGGGTTTGGGGGCCGGTAAGATCCCACTTCCACAGAGCCCCTCAGGGGGATGGGGAAGGAAAGCAGCATGTGGGCTCCAGCCTCCGTACCCGCAATGGGTACCTCAACCTTACAAACCGCAAGTGGGGTGAGAAGGGAGCATGCTGGGGGCCCTATCTGGGCCCTCTTTTCTTCCATCCGATAGAGTCAGCAGCTACTGCTGACTAAACAGTGGAGCTATGCGTGGATGTCTGACCTCCTTCGCACAAAGCAGAAAACTGGTGAGCCAGTGATCCCACTGGGGGTGTATAGCCAGAAGGGGAGGGGCCTTACACTTTTTAGTGTAATGCTTTGTGTGGCCTCCGGAGGCAGTGCTATACACCCAATCGTCTGTGTCTCCCAATGGAGCGCCGAAGAAAATATAATTGAGTGTGAGTGTGAGTGTGAGTGTGTGTGTGTGTGTGTGTGTAAGTAATAATAATCTCTCTCTATATCTACACACATATACACAATCATACTTTGCTCACTATATGACACTATTAAGATAACATCTTGCTAAAATTTCCGTGTCTTACAGTCTGCAGTGCCAGACCTCCCTGATGATTGCTTCCTTAAAAAGGAGTGTCTCCAAGTTTTTACCACCTAATCTGAGAGCAGCATAATGTAAAGACAGAGACCCTGATTCCAGTGATTTATCACTTTGGCTGCTTTCACACATCCATTTTTTGCCGTCCGGCACAATCCGGCAAAAAAAACTGATGCAACGGATCCGGCGAAAAGACGGATCCGTTGCATCAGTTTTTTCCATGCGTTCCTTCCATTTTTTTTACGGATCCATCGAGCTACTGAACGTCGTTGGATTCAGTCATATGCCGGATGACGACGGATCCGGCGCCCATAGGCTTTCATTGTAACTCACGCCGCACGGCGCTATATGGTTTTTCGCCGGAGTCAAAAAACGCTGCAAGCAACGTTCCATCCAGCTGCTGGATCAGCTATTTACGCCAGATCCGGCAAAAGCCAGATGTAACCCGAGGCACAATCCGGAGCTAATACAAGTCTATGGGGGAAAGAATGGATCCGGTGGCAACACATGCCGGATCCGGTTTATACCGGATTGTGCCGCACGGCAAAAAACGGATGTGTGAAAGCAGCCTTACTGGGCTGCGTAGTGGAGCGTTTATAAAATCAGTTTAATTAGCAGGAGATTACTAGTAGAGGACTACTTGGCGTGCTACCAAGTAGCCCAGCAACTGCATGAAGCTCAATATATCCCTGCTCTACATTCAAATAACTACTAGATCTGCAGCAAAGAAAACCATAATTTTATCAAAAGGACAGCAAACAGCTCAGTAAGTGACACATCGCTGGAATCAGGATTTCGGTCTCCAAAATATGCTTCTCTCGGTAGCAAAATCCTGGAGAGATTCCCTTTAAATCATAGGAGCACAACACTTAGGAATGCTCTACCCCATCACGGAGATAACCAAGTAGCTGCATAGTTATCTTTCTTGATCTGTGTAAGGCCTCATTCACAATGCGCCAACCAACATTAACCCCACATTACCCCTTTCACATCTTTACATTACTGTTGCTCACAGATGTGTCGTCTAGCTAATAAATAACTTTTTTGGCACAATCCTTCGTAACAGTAGTAATGTAAATTTGTATCCCAATAAATATATTTACCGTATTTTCCGGGGTATAAGACAACTTTTTAACCCCTGAAAATCTTCTCAAAAGTCGGGGGGTCATCTTATACGGCGGTGCACAGTGCCATCATGGCTTTACTGCAGTTGTTTGCCCACAACAAAAGATATTCTCACCCCTCCTCCGCTTACGCACCCTCCAGCTGCTTCTTTTAGTCCGCAGACACACATACCCCTCTGTGATAGCGTCCGATGCACGGAGCGGCCGTTGCAGGAAGTCGTCACGGCTTTACTGCAGTTGAATGCTTTGTGGCGCCACAAAGCATTCAATGGCAGTAAAGCGCTGACAGCAGCAGTGGTCCCGTACACCGCATATGATCATGGAGAGGTCTATGGGCCTGCGGTCCACAAGAAGCACTCCTACATGATTGCGTCCATACACAGGGTCGCCACTGCTGTCAGCGCTTTACAGCAGTTGAATGCTTTGTGGCGCCGTAAAGCATTCAACTGCAGTAAAGCCATAATGACATCCTGCAGCGGCTGCTCCGTACATCGGACGCTGTCATGGAGGGGTCTGTGTGTCTGCGGTCTGCAAGAAATAGCTGGAGGCACCGCTGGAACGGCGGAGAGGTGAGAATATATTTTATTCTGTGTAAACAACTGCATAATAGGGGACAAGCAGGTCACCAGGAGGACATAACTAAACAACGGGCACATTAATCGGGTTGGCTTATACTCTAGTATATATGATATATCCCAAACTCTATATTTTAACTGGAACAGTGGGAGGGTCGTCTTATACACCGGAAAATACAGTAAGCAAATAGTTAAGAGAATAGAGCAGCTCTTACTTGCACCATGAGTGAGCCAGCCAGTTCAGGCCATTTAACTGATAGTCCCTTAGCTCCAGTGTATCAGTCCCTCCAATGTAGGATGGCTGCTTCTTTAGAGCCACAAACCTCGGCCTCAATTTTAAAACCTGTAAAATATAATACACAATGTAGTGCACACTGCATTAACGCATGTTTGCCAGAGTAAATACATCCACAAGTCGGAGATCTCACTTCAGGTTGATGAAGCTCAGGATAAGAAGGTAATGACTTAAAAACGGATTTTTGTGTACTCACCGTAAAATCGTTTTGTCTTAGCCATCATTGGGGGACACAGGACCATGGGTGTTATGCTGCCTATCCATAGGAGGACACTAAGTAGATGCAAAAGACATTAGCTCCTCATCTGCAGTATACACCCCCTGGCCAGGCAAGGCAAGCTCAGTTTTAGTACACAAGCAGTAGGAGAAAAATATAGTAAGAACTTATCTTAACGGAGGAACATGAGAAAAAGAGTCATAACCAAATAAGGTACTGAGAGAACCAAGGCCTTACAGGGCAACAGGGTGGGTGCTGTGTCCCCCAATGATGGCTAAGAGAAAACGATTTTACGGTGAGTACACAAAAATCCGTTTTTCTCTGACGCCTCATTGGGGGACACAGGACCATGGGAAGTCCTAAAGCAGTCCATGGGTGGGAAAAATAAAAGAAGACAACACAACCCAAGGACGAGGAACCAGTCCCAGACAGTTTGGAGCCCCTACTGAGAGAGGTGCTCTACTGCCGTTTACAGAATTTTCCTACCCAGATTTGCCTCAGCTGAAACCTGGGTATGGACTCTCTAATGCTTTGAAAACGTATGTAGGCTAGACCAGGTCGCAGCCTTACACACCTGTTCCACTGAAGCCTGATGCCGAACGGCCCACGAAGCGCCAACTGCTCGCGTGGAATGAGCCCGCAGCCCACTAGGACTGGGCTTGAGTTGCAGGCGGTAGACTTCCTGGATCGCAGAGCGAATCCAGCGAGCCAGACTTGCCTTTGAAGCTGCATGTCCCTTCTAAGGCCCCTCAGGAATGACGAACAAAGAGTCCGTTTTCCTAAAGGGGGCTGTCCTGGACATGCAATATCTGAGAGCTCTGACGAGGTCTAACGAATGCAGAGACCTTTCCACCCTATGAACTGGGTGCGGACAAAAAGAAGGCAGAACAATGTCCTCGTTCAAATGAAACGGGGTAGGAACCTTTGGAAGAAAATCCGGAAGGGGGCGCAGAACCACCTTGTCCTGGTGAAAGATCAGAAAAGGCTTGCGGCAAGAGAGCGCTGCCAGCTCCGAAACCCGTCTGATGGACGTAATTGCCACCAGGAATGTTACCTTCCAGGACAGAAGAGCAAGGGAGGATTCCTTAAGATGTTCAAAGGGGGACCTTTGGAGACCGTCCAGAACGAGATTGAGGTCCCATGGGTCCAGCGGCCGTTTGTACGGGGGAACTAGATGGGAAACGCCCTGGAGGAAGGTCTTGACTTGCGGTTTTTGAGCCAGGCGGCATTGGTAGAAGATTGAGAGCGCTGAGACCTGCCCTTTAAGGGAGCTGAGGGCCAACCCCGCTTGCAAGCCAGACTGAAGAAAATCGAGAATTCTGGGGATGGCCAGAGGCATAGGCTGGACGTTAGTTTCCCTGCACCATGAAGAAGGGAATTTTGTTTACTTACCGTAAATTCCTTTTCTTCTAGCTCCTATTGGGAGACCCAGACAATTGGGTGTATAGCTTCTGCCTCCGGAGGCCACACAAAGTATTACACTTTAAAAAGTGTAACCCCTCCTCTCTGCTTATACACCCTCCCGTGCATCACGGGCTCCTCAGTTTTGGTGCAAAAGCAGGAAGGAGGAAACTTATAAATTGGTCTAAGGTAAATTCAATCCGAAGGATGTTCGGAGAACTGAAAACCATGAACCAAAAGAACAATTCAACATGCAACAACATGTGTACACAAAAGAACAACAGCCCGAAGGGCACAGGGGCGGGTGCGACAATTGGGACGTCCAAAAGCAGTCCCTGGGTGGGTAAAAGAATACCTCGATAAAAAGAGCCGAAACGGCCCCCTCTTACAGGTGGGCAACCGCCGCCTGAAGGACTCGCCTACCTAGACTGGCGTCTGCCGAAGCATAGGTATGCACCTGATAGTGTTTCGTGAAAGTGTGCAGACTAGACCAGGTAGCTGCCTGACACACCTGCTGAGCCGTAGCCCGGTGCCGCAATGCCCAGGACGCACCCACGGCTCTGGTAGAATGGGCTTTCAGCCCTGAAGGAAGCGGAAGCCCAGAAGAACGGTAGGATTCGAGAATCGGTTCCTTGATCCACCGAGCCAAGGTTGACTTGGAAGGCTGCGAACCCTGACGCTGGCCAGCGACAAGGACAAAGAGCGCATCTGAACGGCGCAGGGGCGCCGTGCGAGACACGTAGAACCGGAGTGCCCTCACTAGATCTAATGAGTGCAAATCCTTTTCACATTGGTGAATTGGATTAGGGCAAAATGAAGGTAAGGAGATATCCTGATTGAGATGAAAAGGAGATACCACCTTAGGGAGAAATTCTGGAACCGGACGCAGAACCACCTTATCCTGGTGAAACACCAGGAAGGGGGGCTTTGCATGACAGCGCTGCAAGCTCAGACACTCTCCGGAGTGATGTAATTGCCACTAGAAATGCCACCTTCTGCGAAAGACGTGATAAAGAGACATCCCGCAGCGGCTCGAAAGGTGGTTTCTGAAGAGCCGTTAGCACCCTGTTGAGGTCCCAGGGTTCCAGCGGACGCTTGTAAGGTGGGACTATGTGGCAAACTCCCTGCAGGAACGTGCGGATCTGCGGAAGCCTGGCCAGGCGCTTTTGAAAAAATACGGAGAGCGCCGATACTTGTCCCTTGAGAGAGCCTAGTGACAAACCCTTGTCCATTCCGGATTGAAGGAATGAAAGAAAAGTGGGTAAGGCAAACGGCCAGGGAGTAAAACCATTATCAGAGCACCAGGATAAGAAGATCCGCCAAGACCTGTAATAGATCTTGGCGGACGTTGATTTCCTGGCCTGTCTCATGGTGGCAATGACATCCTGAGATAATCCTGAAGACGCTAGGAGCCAGGACTCAATGGCCACACAGTCAGGTTGAGGGCCACAGAATTCAGATGGAAAAACGGCCCTTGTGACAGCAAGTCTGGGCGGTCTGGAAGTGCCC
Source organism: Anomaloglossus baeobatrachus (assembly GCF_048569485.1). NCBI lineage: Eukaryota > Metazoa > Chordata > Amphibia > Anura > Aromobatidae > Anomaloglossus > Anomaloglossus baeobatrachus. Next base: position 814,877,659 of record NC_134353.1, on the reverse strand, counting down.
ACGGTTGACCCACCGTGAGATGCCACAGATCCGGGTACCACGATCGCCTCGGCCAATCTGGAGCGACGAGAATGGCGCGACGACAGTCGGAACTGATCTTGCGTAACACTCTGGTCAGCATCGCCAGAGGAGGAAATACATAAGGCAGTCGAAACTGCGACCAATCCTGAACTAATGCGTCCGCCGCCAGAGAATTGGGAATTGGGAAGGAGCCACCACTGAAGAGACTTCTTGGTTGCAAGGGACAGCGAGACGTTCCTGTCGAGGGAAGTCGACCTCCTGTCCCATTTGCGGAGAATGTCCCATTGGAGTGGCCGCAGATGGAATTGCGCGAATGGCACTGCCTCCATTGCTGCCATCATCTTCCCCAGGAAGTGCATGAGGCGCCTCAAGGGGTGTGACTGACCCCGAAGAAGAGATTGCACCCCTGCCTGCAGAGACAGCTGTTTGTCCAGCGGTAGCTTGACTACCGCTGACTGTGTATGAAACTCCATCCCGAGGTAAGTCAGTGATTGGGTCGGGGGTTGGGGCTGTCGCCAGGCCGAAAGGCAATGCCACGAACTGAAGGTGTTCGTCCCCGATGGCGAAACGCAAGAAGCGTTGATGTTCGGGTGCGATCGGCACGTGGAGATAAGCATCTTTGATGTCGATCGATGCTAGGAAGTCTCCTTGTGACATCGAGGCGATGACCGAGCGGAGAGATTCCATCCGAAACAGTCTGGTGCTCACATGCCTGTTGAGTAGTTTGAGGTCCAGAACGGGACGGAATGATCCGTCCTTCTTTGGCACCACGAACAAGTTGGAGTAAAAGCCGCGACCCTGTTCCTGAGGGGGAACAGGGATCACAACTCCTTCTGTCTTCAGAGCGTCCACTGCCTGAAAGAGTGCGTCGGCCCGAGCGGGGGGCAGAGAGGTTCTGAAGAAACGAGTCGGAGGACGAGAGCTGAACTCTATCCTGTAACCGTGAGACAGAATGTCTCTCACCCATCGGTCTTGAACATGTGGCCACCAGGCGTCGCAATAGCGGGAGAGCCTGCCACCGACCGAGGATGCGGTTCGGGGATGCCGAGAGTCATGAGGAGGCCGCCTTGGAGGCAGTGCCTCCGGCGGCCTTTTGGGGGTGTGACTTGGACCGCCACGCATAGGAGTTCCTCTGGCCTTTCTCCGGCCTGCCGGACGAAGAGGATTGGGACTTGGCGGAGGGACGAAAGGACCGAAACCTCGATTGAATTTTCCGTTGCTGAGGTCTCTTAGGTTTGGATTGGGGTAAGGAGGAGTCCTTTCCCTTGGATTCCTTAATAATCTCATCCAATCGTTCGCCAAACAAATCGGTCGCCAGAAAACGGCAAACCGGTTAAGAACCTCTTGGAGGCCGAGTCTGCCTTCCATTCGCGCAGCCACATGGCCCTGCGGACTGCCACGGAATTAGCGGATGCCACCGCTGTACGGCTAGCAGAGTCTAGGACTGTGTTCATGGCGTAGGAAGAAAAAACTGACGCTTGAGAAGTCAGAGACGCAACCTGCGGAGCAGAATTACGTGTGACTGCATTAATCTCAGCCAGACAAGCTGAGATAGCTTGGAGTGCCCACACGGCTGCAAAGGCCGGGGCAAAAGACGCGCCCGTGGCTTCAAAAATCGATTTCACCAGGAGCTCTGCCTGTCAGTGGCATCTTTCAGCGATGAACCATCTGCAACCGATACCACAGATCTAGCCGCCAATCTAGAGACTGGAGGATCCACCTTGGGACATTGAGCCCAACCCTTAACTACGTCAGAGGGGAAGGGGTAACGTGTGTCAGTAAGGCGCTTAGTAAAGCGCTTGTCCGGAACTGCCCTGGGCTTCTGGACAGCATCTCTGAAGTTAGAGTGATCGAAAAACGCACTACGTGTACGTTTGGGGAACCGAAACTGGTGTTTCTCCTGCTGAGAAGCCGACTCCTCTACAGGTGGAGGCGGGGGAGACAGATCTAACACCTGGTTGATGGACGAGATAAGATCATTTACTAAGGCGTCCCCTTCAGGTGTATCAAGATTGAGGGCAACGTCAGTTTCAGAGCCCTGAGCTGCGACGTCCGCCTCGTCCTCCAGAGAGTCCTCAAGCTGGGAACCCGAGCAGCGTGAGGAAGTCGGGGAAAATTCCCAGCGAGCCCGCTTAGCCGGTCTGGGACTGTGGTCCGGGCCGGAGTCCTCCACGTGGGACCTAGGGCCCAACCTGGGAGCGCGCTGCGGCGCGGACCGAGAGGGGCCTGGAGGCGACGATCCAACAGGGACCGGGGCCTGTGTAAGGACCGGTCTGGACTGCAAAGCTTCTAGCAGCTTGGCAGACCATTTGTCCATAGACTGAGCCATGGATCGTGAGAGTGACTCAGAGAGTTTCTCAGCCAAAGCAGCAAACTCTGTCCCTGCCGCCTGGACAGGGGTAGCAGGGGGGTCTACCTGAGCCGAGGGGCCCACTAGTGACCGAGGCTCCGGCTGAGCAAGCGAAATAGAGCCGAGCATTGCTCACAGTGAGGGTAGGTGGAACCCGCAGGTAACATAGCCGCACAAGAGGTAGAGGCCGCAAAAAAACCCTGTGCCTTAGCACCTTTGCTCCTTGTGGACGACATGCTGTTGTCTCCTAGGAGAGTGATCAGTGAGGGTATATGGGAAAGGGTATACAGCCCGACCGAACAGAAATATCTATAAAGAATATGTATCTATTCCGGCACCCTATGGGGGACCAGCACCGGGTGACCGGTGTGGCTTACCGACCGCTAAAAAGCGGAGTGTGTGTCCTCCAGATTCCCTGCCTTAGGTCTCCCAGAGCTGCAGAGCTCTTCCCTGATAATCCTCCACCGGCAGAATGCCAAAAACATGGCTGCCGGGGCTCTCAGGGGAGGAGTGGAGCCGTGGGCGGTGTTAGAAAAAGTGCGGGAATCTGGGGTCCCCACAGTGATCAGTGAGGGGGGAGGAAACATACAGGATGCTCCGGCCCTCACATCTGACGTCAGGTCGGCAGTCCCGCCCTTACCCCTGACAGGCAGGCCCGGGGGCGGGATTTTTGCTACTAGGCCGCAATGAAGCCGGGGACTAAATTTAAGACCGCAGCCGACAAGCAGGCGCGGAAGTCCGCCGGTCTTCACAAAACAGCAGCTGCTGCAGCGTCCGGGAGAAAGGCGCTCCATGCACAGTCCCCATGGGGACACAGAGTACCTTATAGATGCAGGGCCCGGTCCCTGAGGATGAATAGACTCCTGTCCGGCAGATTCCCACAGGGGCTGCGGAGGGAGCCCGGTCCCAGTGAATGGATGACCGGTCAGGATCCCACTTCTCCCAGAGCCGCTAAGGGATGGTGAAGGAGACGGCATGAGGCTCCAGCCTTTGTACCCGCAATGGGTACCTCAACCTTAACAACACCGCCGACATAGTGGGGTGAGAAGGGAACATGCCGGGAGCCCCGTGGGGGCCCTCTTTTCTTCCAACCGACATAACTAATATGAGAATGCATGAGTGGATGTGTGCCTCCTTCCAAACAAAGCATAAAACTGAGGAGCCCGTGATGCACGGGAGGGTGTATAGGCAGAGGGGAGGGGTTACACTTTTTAAAGTGTAATACTTTGTGTGGCCTCCGGAGGCAGAAGCTATACACCCAATTGTCTGGGTCTCCCAATGGAGCGACAAAGAAAGGAAGATTTTCCACGTATGGTGGTAAATGCGGGATGAAGCAGGCTTTCAGGAGCTGATCATGGTGGAGATAACCTCGGGGGAGAATCCCGCTCTTGTTAATACCCAGGTCTCAATGGCCATGCCGTCAGCTTCAGGGCTCTGGAGTTCTGATGGGAAATGGGCCCTTGGGTCAGCAAGTCTGTGATGTCTGAAAGGCGCCACGGTACATCTGTGAGCATTTGTACTAATTCGGCGTACCAGGCGCGCCTGGGCCAGTCCGGTGCCATCAGTATCACCGGGACTCCCTCTGCCTTGATCTTCCTGATTGCCCGCGGCAGCAGGGGTAGAGGTGGAAATATGTAAGGCAGGGGAAGTGGTGCCAGTAGCAGACTAGAGCATCCGCGCCGATTGACAGCGGGTCGCGTGACCTGGCTATGAACGCGGGTACCTTTGTGTTCAACCTTTAGGCCATTAGATCCACGTCTGGTGTACCCCAGCGATTGCAAATGTTTAGGAACACTTCTGGGTGGAGAGACCACTCTCCGGCGGCCAGGCCTTGGCGACTTAGAAAGTCCGCTGCCCAGTTCTCTACTCCCGGTATGTGTACCGCTGATATCACTGACCCCGTCGATTCGGCCCAGCTGAGAATCCTGTGGGCCTCGAGATAAGCCGCTTTGCTGCGGGTGCCCCCCTGCCGATTGATATAGGCTACAGCTGTCGCATTGTCCGATTGGACTCGAATCTGACGACCCGCTAGCAGAGGGCAGAACGCCCTGAGCGCGAGGAAGATCGCGTGGATTTCCAGGATGTTTATGGGTAGGGAAGACTCCTGGGGCGTCCAACGTCCTTGTGCAGTGTGGTGCCGGTACACTGCCCCAGCCTAGGAGGCTGGCGTCCGTGGTCAGGACCAGCCAGTTCACTGGGAGAAAAGATCTCCCCTTGGATAGGGATGAGGACCGAAGCCACCAGCGAAGTGCATACCTGACTGCAGGTGTCAGGTGAAGAAGTTTGCCCAGGGAGAAGGGGCTCTTGTCCCAAGCAGCTAGAAGTGCCAACTGCAGTGGACGGAGGTGCAGCTGAGCAAAAAGGGCACTGCCTCCATAGCCGCCACCATCCTGCCTAGCACCCTCATGCTGAATCGAATGGAGCGAGACGGAGGACGTAGAAGGCAGCGTACCGCTTGTCGTAGAGCGATCGCCTTGTCCTGAGGGAGAGATATCAAGCCCCGATGGGTGTCCAGGGACATGCCCAGGAAGGTGATGGATTGTGATGGGACCGGGGATGATTTGTCCAGATTCACTAACCACCCTAAGCAGGATAGGGTGTCCACAGTGATCTGTACGCTGGTTGAGCAGTCGCGGAAGGAGGGGGCCTTGATGAGGAGGTCGTCCAAGAAAGGGAGAACGATTACTCCCCTGGCGTGAAGGACACTCATGGCGGCCGCCATGACTTTGGTGAAGACCCTTGGTGCGGTGGCAAGGCCGAAGGGTAGGGCTACGAATTGAAAATGGGAGTCCTGAACCGCGAAGCGGAGGAACATTTGGTGAGCTGGGGCGATGGGTATATGCAGGTACGTGTCCTTGATATCTATGGAGACAAGGAATTCCCCTTTGACCATGGATGCAATAATGGACCTTAGGGACTCCATTCTGAATCTCCGTACATGTACATGTTTGTTCAGGTGTTTGAGGTCGAGGATGGGTCGAACTGACCCATCTTTTTTTAAGGACCACAAAAAGGTTTGAATTAAAACCCCTGAACTTCTTGTCGTCTGGGACAGGTATTATCACTCCTGCCTTTTGGAGCGAGTGGATTGCTGAGTAAAAGGCCTTGCGTCGTTTTTGAGTCTTTGGGGGGTTTGAGAGAAAGAATTTCGTACCCGACCCCCGAGTCGGTTCTATGTGGTAACCGGAAGACACAAGGTCTCGCACCCATTTGTCGTCTGAGGTGGCAGCCCAGATGTGTTGAAAGAGCCGCAGTCGACCCCCTACGATGAGAGTGTCTTCCGGGGCGCCGAAGAAGTCATGGGGGGGGAGGGGGGACGTCATGGACGAGCCTCCCTAGTCCTGGACTGTTTTGGTCTAGGCTGCCATGACGAAGTGGGTTTTGGGGAGAGCTGAGGTCGGTCGGTCTCTGCGTAGTCCGCAGCTAGCGGCGGAGGCAGAGCGGGATGTCGACCAACCAAATGAGTTCCGAAAGGAGCGGAACGAGGACTGTGGACGTCTGGTGAAGGTCGTCCAGGGCTTCAGCTGGGGAAGGGAGGTACTCTTTCCTCCCGTGGCGTCCGAAATGAGCTTGTCCAGACGTTCGTCAAGCAATCGGTCTGGAAAATAGGGGAGGCCCGTGAGAGACTTCTTGGAGGCAGAGTACGCTCGCCATTGTCGGAGCGAGAGAGCTCTGCGGATGGCTATGGTATTTGAGGCGGCAAATGTTGCGCAGGTAGCAGCGTCAATGAAGGCCTGCATGAGGTACTCCGCCACAGCGGCAATTTGAGCTGTTACCACTGTGAAGGTATGAGGAAATTGAGATTGCTCAAGCGAAGTGTTAAGGGTTTCTGCCCAGACCGAGATCGCCTTTGAGACCCACACCGAGGCAAAGGAGGGCGAGAGGGAGGAACCCGCAGCCTCAAAAGGCAGAGCGGGCGAGGTGCTCCACCTGTATGTCGGGTCCTTGATGGAGTAGCCATCGGGTAAAGACAGGAGTGTCTTTGTGGCAAGGTGGGAGACCGGGGGGGGTCGACCGAGGGCGGATCGGCCCAGCCCTTATGGGCAGGTGAGGCAAAGGGGTACCAGGCCTCCATGAGTTTTCGGTTACCGAAGCGCCTGTCAGGTTTCTCCCTTTGCTTTGTGAGGATATCTTGAAACTCTGGGTGATCAGCGAAAACCTTTTGGGGTTTCTTTGCCCTCTTAAAGGAGACCGCATGGTCAGTGGTAGTGGATGGGGAATCCTCCACATGCAGAGTTTGGTTGATTGCTGCGATAAGGGAGTCTATTGCAGTTTGATCATCTGGGGAGGTTGAGACCAAGGAATCATCCTTGTACAAACAGCATTCTCCCTCCTCCAGCACTTCAGAAGCTGTGGAACGTGTGGTAGAGTCAGCCCTGTGTGCTCCCGAGGGAGAGCCCTGGGGGCCATAAGAGAGTGCTGGAGACACCTGGCCGTGTGCCCTTTTTCTGATCCCTGCAACCGGTGAAGCATGGGCCCGGATTTCCTCAGAAGGACCCTCCATAGGGGTGACAATAGGCTGCGTTCCGTCCGGGGGCCCAGAAGGATGCGGAGGATAACATTGCATAGCCAGCACCAGGTTCTGAGACAGTTTTTCCATGGATTGGGACAGAAACTGTGCCCATTCCGGTGGGCTGGGAGCTCTAGGCTGACGGTTGCAGCGGTGGTGGCGGGGGGTTTTGGGGGGCTACAGGGGCACAGGACTCACAGAAAGAAGAAGTGTGTTTACGTGGTAGCTCAGCGCAGCAGGTAGTGCAGGCTGAATAATAGACTATGTGAGCCTTAGCACTCTTAGTACCCTTAGAATTTTGCATGTTCCTGGTAGGAGTATGCCAGGAGGGGGAGCAATGATCTGCAGAGCTACAGTGAAGCAGCGAGAAGCAAGGTTCGTATTTGCTTCGGTGTACCTGACCAGAATCAGCAGATGGCCCTGCGTCCTCAGGAAGGAGTAAGCCAGCTCTGTGTGGAGATCTTCGCGCGCTTCCCGGGAAGGGGGTGTTTGGCTTATCGCGGCCCGAGGGGGGGCGGGGCTTAGCGCAAAAAAATAAAAAAAAAGGTGCCGAGAAGAGGTCAGTTGTAAGTAGTGAAAAAACGGCGGGAAGGGAACTCCCCCTCCCTACAGCCAGCACGCAGCTATGGTGGGAATAAAGCCTGTGAGCTCATTAGCCCTGGGGGCCGTCTTACTCTCTTTGCCTGGGAAACCAGTCAGGGAGGATCTCACCTTAACACTGCCTCAGTCCAGGCAGTGGAAATAGCAGAGTCAGCCTGTTGTGTCCGGCCACACAGGTGCAATGTATCAACTCAGTGTCTGCAAAAGGAGCTGAGGAAGTGTGCCTCTGTCCTGGGCCTCTGGAAAATCAGTGTCTGTGGGACCCGTCGTCCAGTAAGATGCAGCCCAGGAACCAGCGGCGCAGGAGGGGGTACGGGGAGGCGACACTCCGCATTCCCGCCCGTTGATGGTATTGGGAGATCGGTCCCTAGGGGAAACCGTCGCCCTCAAAAAAATAAAAATAAAACCTTGAAAGGATGTGCCTCCTACAGACACTAAGCTAAAACTGGGGTTGCCTGGCCCGGCCAGTGGGTGTATACTGCAGAGGAGGAGCTAATGTCTTTTGCATCTACTTAGTGTCCTCCTATGGATAACCAGCATAACACCCATGGTCCTGTGTCCCCCAATGAGGCGTCAGAGAAATAATGATTTTATTTAAATATATTAAAATACAACAAGAATGAAATATCAGTAAAGATGCTGAAACGACGGGGACACGAAAAAAAAAGTGAGGCCAGAAGCAATATTATAAAACGTGTACCCAAAGGATTTATATAGAAAGGGTATTAACATTTATATTGCCAGATGTTGGCTATTGTCACTGTAAATATATCATTGGTGGCAGTGTTATATAGTATGATGGTATAAAATCATAAAGTATATTTAAATAAATTATATTATCATTATTTTAAATCATTACCTACTTCTCGAGCTTTGACAATCCAAGGCGATATATATCTTAGATATGTGATGGAATTAATATGCCTTGACAGCTACTATATTACAGATTACAGGAGTGTATCAGTCTTATAACATTGAGTTGCAAAGTTGGGGTTGTTCCTTTTCAAATAATGTTTGGCACCAGCCATATATATTTATATATATAATCAGATAGTGCTTCAATTGCCTCTCTGCTGCTGCTCCCGATATCTGGTTTTGGCTGCAGCGCTGACATCATCTCAACAGTGTGACCGCCAATCAGTGAGCTCAGCAGCACTGAAGTGGACACCGATTAGTTGCCGGGCTATAGTCAGTGCCACAGCCAATGCCAAACATTGGGAGCAGCAGCGGAGACTCGCCGGTGGACCTCAAGAAGGAGAGAGCTGTGCGTTTTGATAGTTTTTAAACTGTGACTGGAATGTTTTCTGAAAGGAAACAAAACTCTATAACAAAGTAAAATGTGGACATCTGAAAGGCTCTCATTGTATGAAACCTCATGGAAAGTGTTACACGATTTGGAGGGAGGAACCTAAAACCAGCCAAAAAGATTAATATCGCAGAGTGAGGAAACTCACTATGACAGATATATTGCTCTAGTAGCAACATATAGTCAGGGCTTATTATTGAATTATTGAAAATCTGACAGTGACTAGCTCTGCCCTTTTGAGTTAGTTGCATCCACTTTTTGAATAGTGACAAAGCGGGAATAAAAAAAAAAGTCTTCAGGTGTAAAAGAATGATCAATTTCCCCCTCTGCGTCCATCAAGTCTTACCTTACATTCCTTAAAAGGGATGGTTTTGGACTGATTTCTACTGAAGTATTCATCGATGTGAGACTGAAATTTTTTAGCAATAAGTGCGCCATCTTCCCAACTGCATTCTGAATATGGAAGCCCCTGCCACTTGCAAAAATAATCTGGGTATCCGGCCGCAGATTTCTGATTGGAATGCGCTGGAAGAAAAATATACGTAATTAATTATTCAGAGCTTGAAATATCTACACTTTATAGCTATGGAGGAATAATAAAAACACTGATAACACTGAAGATCACAAGGACTAAATTCACTTTTGCTGTTTTACATTATTTCACTCCAACATATTCCATGGCACATTACAATGGAGAAGTGAAGATCTGACAAAACATTTCCCAACCTTTTCTACAGAGCGATACAGGGGACAGACAATCGCACCTATTAGGACGTTGTAAGCTTATGGCCCTGCGCACACCTGCATGCGGCAGATTCTTTGCCTGAAGGACTTTTCATTGAAAGACTTGTAGCTTCCAATTTGACAGCAAAAGTGACAGATGCTAAGCTTTCCATGTCATCAGATCGGATTACATTGAGAAGGAAGTGCTGAACAAGCTTTGTTCTGTTCTTGCTTGTTTCGGTGTAATGTATAAGGTGTATGTCTTAAATTTGTATGTAAAAAAGAGAATTTTGTTTACTTACCGTAAATTCTTGTTCTTATAGTTCCGTATTGGGAGACCCAGACATTGGGTGTTTAGCTTCTGCCTCCGGAGGACACACAAAGTACTACACTTAAAAGTGTAGCTCCTCTCTCTGAGCTTATACACCCCCTGGTGAGCAGACCCAGCCAGTTTAGTGCAAAAGCTGAAGGAGAATAGCCACCCACAAGTAAAACAGAGCAAGAGCCGGAACAACCGGAGACTCTGTCCACGACAACAGCCGGTGATAACACGCGGAACAAGAAATTGCCAACAGACAACAGGGAGGGAGCTGGGTCTCCCAATACGGAACTATAAGAAAAAGAATTTACAGCAAGTAAACAAAATCCTTTTTTTTCTTTATCGTTCCTTTGGGAGACCCAGACCATGGGACGTCTCAAAGCAGTCCCTGGGTGGGAAATAAACAGAAAAAACTAAGAAGTAGGCAGAACCTAACTTCACAAATGGGCGACAGCCGCCTGAAGGATGCGTCTGCCCAAGCTCGCATCTGCCGAAGCATGAGCATGCACTTGGTAATGCTTTGAAAAGGTATGCAGGCTAGTCCAAGTGGCAGCCTGACAGACTTGTTGAGCCGTAGCCTGGTGCCTGAAAGCCCAAGAGGCACCGACAGCTCTGGTCGAATGTGCCTTGATCCCCGGCGGGGGAGGCACCTGAGAACACTGGTAGGCGTCCGAAATGGTCGACCTAATCCAACGGGCTAAGGTCGGCTTAGAAGCAGAGAGGCCCTTGCGCCGGCCTGTGGTTAGAACAAAAAGAGAGGTGCACCGCCTAAGAGCAGCGGTGCGAGACACATAGATCCGGAGAGCACGCACCAGATCCAGAGTATGCAACGCTTTTTCAAAGCGATGAACAGGAGCCGGACAAAAGGAAGGTAGGGTAATGTCCTGGTTAAGGTGGAAAGGAGAGACCACCTTAGGAAGAAAGTCCGGAGTCGGACGGAGAACCTCCTTGTCTTGATGAAAAAACAAAAAAGGTGACTCCGAAGAGAGCGCAGCCAAATCGGAGACTCTCCTGAGGGAAGTTATGGCCACTAGAAAGGCCACTTTCTGTGAAAGACGAAACAAAGAAACCTCCCCAAGAGGCTCAAAGGGGGGTTTCTGCAAAACCGTGAGAACCAAATTAAGGTCCCAGAGATCCAAGGGCCGCCAGTAAGGCGGAATGATGTGAGACGCGCCCTGCATGAAGGTGCGGACCTGAGCCAGCCGGGCGAGACGCCGCTGGAACAGAGCTGAGACTTGTCCCTTGAGAGAGTTGAGGGACAGTCCTAGCTGCAGACCGGACTGTAGAAAGTACAGAAGGGTCGGCAAAGAGAATGGCCAAGGAGGATGGCCGGAAGAGCGACACCAGGACAGGAAAATTTTCCAAGTCCTGTGATAGATCTTGACGGAGGAAGACTTACGGGCCCGAGTCATAGTGGAGATGACTTCCGGAGGAATACCAGAAGCCGTCAAGATCCAGGACTCAAGAGCCACGCCGTCAATTTGAGAGCCGCAGAATTCAGGCGGAAAAACGGACCTTGTGAGAGAAGGTCTGGACGGTCCGGGAGATGCCACGGCACCTCTACGGACAGATGGAGCAGGTCTGGGTACCAAGCTCGCCTGGGCCAGTCCGGAGCAATGAGGATGACTCGACGGCCCTCCATTCTGATCTTGCGCAGGACTCTGGGCAAGAGAGCTAGAGGGGGAAACACGTAGGACAGACGAAACTGGGACCAGTCTTGAACCAGAGCGTCCGCTGCAAAGGCCTGAGGATCGTGGGAGCGAGCCACGTAAACAGGAACTTTGTTGTTGTGACGGGATGCCATTAGGTCCACGTCCGGAGTGCCCCATTTGCGGCAGATTGACTGAAACACTGCCGGGTGCAGGGACCACTCGCCACTGTCCACGGTTTGACGGCTGAGATAATCTGCCTCCCAGTTTTCCACGCCTGGGATGTGGACTGCGGATATGGTGGACTTGGAGTCCTCCGCCCATTGAAGGATGCGTTGTACCTCCAACATTGCCAGGCGGCTGCGTGTCCTGCCTTGGTGATTGATGAAGGCAACCGCTGTCGCGTTGTCTGACTGGACTCGGATGTGCCTGCCCGCCAACAGGTGGTGAAAAGCTAGGAGAGCCAGAAGCACGGCTCTGGTTTCCAGCACATTGATCGAAAGGGCTGACTCGGACGGAGTCCAAGTGCCCTGCGCTCGGTGGAGGAGACATACCGCTCCCCAGCCGGATAGACTGGCATCCGTGGTGAGGATCACCCAGGACGGGGTCAGGAAGGAGCGCCCCTGGGACAGAGAGAGGGGCCGAAGCCACCACTGAAGAGAGCTCCTGGTCTGTGGCGACAGAGCCACTAACCTGTGCAAGGAGGAAGGCCGCTTGTCCCAACAGCGGAGAATGTTCAGCTGCAGGGGACGCAGATGGAACTGGGCAAAGGGAACAGCCGCCATTGACGCCACCATTTGACCCAGCACCTGCATCAGGCGCCTGAGGGAATAACGGCGGGGCCTCAGCAGAGAGCGCACCGCCAGTTGGAGGGACTGCTGTTTGACTAAGGGCAACTTCACAAGTGCCGGCAAAGTCTCGAACTGCATCCCTAGGTACGTGAGACTCTGGGTCGGAGTCAGAGTGGATTTGGGAAGATTGACAAGCCACCCGAATTGGGCTAGAGTGGCGAGAGTGAGCGAGACACTCTGCTGACAGTCCACGCTGGATGAAGCCTTGACTAGAAGGTCGTCCAGGTAAGGGATCACTGCCAACCCCTGTAGGTGCAGGACAGCAATCACTGCTGCCATGACCTTGGTGAATACCCGAGGAGTTGTGGCCAACCCGAAGGGGAGAGCCACGAATTGGAAATGATCTTCTCCGATTGCAAAACGTAGCCAACGCTGGTGTGAAACTGCAATTGGCACATGCAGATAGGCATCTCTGATGTCGATGGATGCCAGGAAATCCCCTTGGGTCATTGAAGCAATGACTGATCGCAGAGACTCCATGCGAAAGTGCCGCACCTGAACATGCTTGTTGAGAAGCTTGAGATCCAGGATGGGCCGGAAGGAATCGTCCTTTTTGGGGACTAGGAAGAGATTTGAGTAGAAACCTCTGAACCGTTCCCGGGCGGGAACCGGTACAATTACTCCGTTGGCCTGCAAGGATGCCACGGCCTGTGAGAAGGCGGCGGCCTTGGAGCAGGGGGGAGTTGACAGAAAAAAATCTGTTTGGCGGGCTGGAAGAGAATTCTATCCTGTAGCCGTGGGAGATGATATCCCTCACCCACTGATCGGAGACGTGTTGAAACCACGCGTCGCCAAAGTGGGAGAGCCTGCCACTGACTAAGGACGTTGCTGGTGCGGATAGATAGTCAAGAGGAGGCTGCCTTAGCGGCAGCACCTCCTGCGGTCTTCTGTGGACGCGCTTTTGGGCGCCAGTTGGATTTCTGGTCCTTGGCTGAGTTAGTGGACGAGGCCGAGGGCTTAGAGGACGACCAGTTGGAGGAACGAAAGGAGCGAAACCTCGACTGATTCCTACCCTGGAAAGGTTTCCTGGGTTTGGTTTGTGGCATGGAAGTACAATTCCCGCCAGTAGCTTCCTTTATAATTTCATGCAGTTGTTCTCCGAACAGCCGGGACCCAGCAAAAGGGAGCCCAGCAAGGTACTTCTTTGAAGAAGCATCTGCCTTCCACTCTCGAAGCCACAAGATCCTGCGGATAGCGAGGGAATTAGCCGAAGCCACCGCAGTGCGGTGAGAAGCCTCCAGCATGGCAGACATGGCATAGGATGAAAAAGCTGAAGCTTGGGAAGTTAAGGCAACCATTTCGGGCATAGATTCCCTGGCGAGGGAATGCATCCCCTCTAGAGAAGCAGAGATGGCTTTGAGAGCCCACACTGCTGCAAAAGTCGGGGAGAACGAGGCCCCCGCCGCTTCATATACGGATTTGGCCAGAAGGTCAATCTGGCGGTCAGTGGAATCCTTAAGGGAGGTGCCATCAGCCACCGATACAACGGTCCGGGCTGAGAGTCTAGACACCGGGGGGGTCTACCTTTGGGGAATGAGCCCACTCCTTGACCACCTCAGGTGGAAAGGGAAAGCGGTCATCAGAACCACGCTTTGGGAAGCGTTTGTCAGGACAGGCCCTGGGCTTGGTCACAGCGGCCTGAAAACTGGAGTGGTTAAAGAACACACTCTTTGCTCTCTTAGGCGAGGTAAACTGGTGCTTTTCTGCCAGAGAGGGTTGCTCCTCTGATACTGGCGGATTGAGATCCAGTACAGAATTAATGGAAGCAATCAAATCACTAACATCAGAGTCACTTTCAGATAGATCAATGGGGTACATGGAGTTAACCTCCGAGCCCCCCGTAAAGGCATCCTCCTCATCCTGCGAGTCAGCTCCTGAATCAGAGCCGCAGGACGAGGAAGGAGAGGGAACCCTGCTTCTTAGGAGGACGGGGTCTGGGACCAGATGATGAATCCTCTGTGAGCTCCGGTCCTGAGAGACCCCTAGCAGCAGAGGCACCCTGTGAAGGGGGCTGATGCATGTTCAGCAAAGTCCTGGACAGAAGTCCCATGGACTCAGCAAAAGACTGGGAGATAGACCTAGAAAAGGATTCTACCCAAGCCGGGGGGCTCAGCCACAGGAGCAGGAGCAGCCTGAGAGACCACTGGGGGTGAGACTCCAGGCTGTGGCACCGCCAGGTTAGAGCAGGCATCACAATGTGGATAGATGCTCGGTTCAGGCAGCAGGAGCTTACATGCAGTGCATACTGAATAAAGCTTTGGAGCCTTGCTCCTCGTGTGAGACATGCTGCTGGAGTGGGGGCTCTGCAAGAGAATGAACCCCAGAGAGTATATACAGAGGTCCACAACCAGAGGTTGTGGCTTACCAGACCGCTGAAGCGGTGTTGTGCGCCCTCCAGATCCCAAAGCCCGGACCTCCAAACACAGCACCCAGCAGGGATGCAGAGCGCAGACCAACGTCTGAGTGAATCTCTGAGAAAATGGCCGCCGGAGCGAAGAGAGGGGGCGGGACTTTTCTCTGAAGAGCGGGATCTGGAGGGCCATAGAAACCTACAGGGGAGGAGACACGCACAGCAGTGGGGAGTGTCCCTCCCCTGTGCAAAACGGCCGCCGGGCGGAGCCGAGCCTGTCCCTCTGCATGAGTAACATGCGAGGGCAGTGAAACAGAAACTAGGCCTCCGGCGAAGCTGGGGCCTAAATTTGAGCGGCGAAGCCGACGAGCAGGCACCATCGGCGCGGTTCTCGTGCGACAGCTAGAGAACCCGCCGGAAATGTCAAAAAACACAGCAAACACACTCTCCCCAAACATCAAAGCACAGGGACCCCCATACATAAACGTCTCAGGTACTTAGCTGCCGAGACGCAGGGCCAGGTCCCTGGGGATGAGTGCTCCGGTCCAGCAGGGTCCTGAAGGGCTGCGGATGGAGACCGGTCTCATGCTAGGCATGGAGACCGTGCTGGCTCCCACTTCAAGCCAGAGCCCATGAGGGATGGTGAAAGAGCGCGGCATGTAAGGCTCCAGCCTTGGAAATCAACCTTAACAACACCGCCAACACAGTGGGGTGAGAAGGGACATGCCGGGAGTCCAGACGTGGACCGGCTTTTCTTCAAACTCTTTCCAAAAATCAAACAAATCAGATGAGAATGCATGTGTGGATGTATGCCTCCTGACACAAAGCGATAAACTGGCTGGGTCTGCTCACCAGGGGGTGTATAAGCTCAGAGGGAGGAGCTACACTTTTAAGTGTAGTACTTTGTGTGTCCTCCGGAGGCAGAAGCTAAACACCCATGGTCTGGGTCTCCCAAAGCAACGATAAAGAAAAATATTTAATAAAGATAATTGATAATTGATTTAAAAGAAGGGAATTTTGTTACTTACCGTAAATTCCTTTTCTTCTAGCTCCTATTGGGAGACCCAGACGATTGGGTGTATAGTAAGGAATAACGTTTGGAACACCATTCTAAGTCTGAACTGGGTGCAAAAACCTAAAAAAACATCACTATGGGGAGATAAGGTATGCAACACCAGTGACTATGTAAGGGGAATACATGGAATAGCAGAAACTGCTGTGTGAATACTGACTTGAAAAATCCAATAGCTACATGTAAGAGTGAAAATGTGAAAAATGGAATCTGCATTACTGCCATGAACATATGAATAAAGAGAAATTTAGCTACTGAATTGATCAATGCAATAGAGCCCCAACACTACGCCAAAGTATTTCTCTACGTTGGGGTCCCTAGCTTGTGTGTGTCCTCTCATGCAGTTAAAAAACTTACCGTGTATGGGAAGCTGAGACCCAGGCTATATATGCGTATGATATGGATTGGCAATAGGTGTGTGGGGAGGGTTCACAAACGAAAAACTACTAACAATAAGGAATAACGTTTGGAACACCATTCTAAGTCTGAACTGGGTGCAAAAACCTAAAAAAACATCACTATGGGGAGATAAGGTATGCAACACCAGTGACTATGTAAGGGGAATACATGGAATAGCAGAAACTGCTGTGTGAATACTGACTTGAAAAATCCAATAGCTACATGTAAGAGTGAAAATGTGAAAAATGGAATCTGCATTACTGCCATGAACATATGAATAAAGAGAAATTTAGCTACTGAATTGATCAATGCAATAGAGCCCCAACACTACGCCAAAGTATTTCTCTACGTTGGGGTCCCTAGCTTGTGTGTGTCCTCTCATGCAGTTAAAAAACTTACCGTGTATGGGAAGCTGAGACCCAGGCTATATATGCGTATGATATGGATTGGCAATAGGTGTGTGGGGAGGGTTCACAAACGAAAAACTACTAACAATAAGGAATAACGTTTGGAACACCATTCTAAGTCTGAACTGGGTGCAAAAACCTAAAAAAACATCACTATGGGGAGATAAGGTATGCACACAAGCTAGGGACCCCAACGTAGAGAAATACTTTGGCGTAGTGTTGGGGCTCTATTGCATTGATCAATTCAGTAGCTAAATTTCTCTTTATTCATATGTTCATGGCAGTAATGCAGATTCCATTTTTCACATTTTCACTCTTACATGTAGCTATTGGATTTTTCAAGTCAGTATTCACACAGCAGTTTCTGCTATTCCATGTATTCCCCTTACATAGTCACTGGTGTTGCATACCTTATCTCCCCATAGTGATGTTTTTTTAGGTTTTTGCACCCAGTTCAGACTTAGAATGGTGTTCCAAACGTTATTCCTTATTGTTAGTAGTTTTTCGTTTGTGAACCCTCCCCACACACCTATTGCCAATCCATATCATACGCATATATAGCCTGGGTCTCAGCTTCCCATACACGGTAAGTTTTTTAACTGCATGAGAGGACACACACAAGCTAGGGACCCCAACGTAGAGAAATACTTTGGCGTAGTGTTGGGGCTCTATTGCATTGATCAATTCAGTAGCTAAATTTCTCTTTATTCATATGTTCATGGCAGTAATGCAGATTCCATTTTTCACATTTTCACTCTTACATGTAGCTATTGGATTTTTCAAGTCAGTATTCACACAGCAGTTTCTGCTATTCCATGTATTCCCCTTACATAGTCACTGGTGTTGCATACCTTATCTCCCCATAGATTGGGTGTATAGCACTGCCTCCGGAGGCCACACAAAGCATTACACTAAAAAGTGTAAGGCCCCTCCCCTTCTGGCTATACACCCCCAGTGGGATCACTGGCTCACCAGTTTTAGTGCAAAAGCAAGAAGGAGGAAAGCCAATAACTGGTTTAAACAAATTCACTCCGAAGTAACGTCGGAGAACTGAAAAACCATTCAACATGAACAACATGTGTACCCGAAAAACAACCAAAAATCCCGAAGGACAACAGGGCGGGTGCTGGGTCTCCCAATAGGAGCGAGAAGAAAAGGAATTTACGGTAAGTAACAAAATTCCCTTCTTCTTCGGCGCTCCATTGGGAGACCCAGACGATTGGGACGTCCAAAAGCTGTCCCTGGGTGGGTAAAGAAATACCTCATGTTAGAGCTGCAAAGACAGCCCTCCCCTACGGGGAGGCAACTGCCGCCTGCAGGACTCTTCTACCTAGGCTGGCGTCCGCCGAAGCATAGGTATGCACCTGATAATGTATGGTGAAAGTGTGCAGACTCGACCAGGTAGCTGCCTGGCACACCTGTTGAGCCGTAGCCTGGTGTCGTAATGCCCAGGACGCACCCACGGCTCTGGTAGAATGGGCCTTCAGCCCTGATGGAACCGGAAGCCCAGCAGAACGGTAGGCTTCAAGAATTGGTTCTTTGATCCATCGAGCCAGGGTGGCTTTGGAAGCCTGCGACCCCTTGCGCTGGCCAGCGACAAGGACAAAGAGTGCATCAGAGCGGCGCAGGGGCGCCGTGCGGGAAATGTAGATTCTGAGTGCTCTCACCAGATCTAACAAATGTAAATCCTTTTCATACCGGTGAACCGGATGAGGACAAAAAGAAGGTAAGGAGATATCCTGATTAATATGAAACGAGGATACTACCTTAGGGAGAAACTCCTGAATGGGGCGCAGCACTACCTTGTCCTGGTGGACCACCAGGAAGGGAGCCTTGGATGACAGCGCTGCTAGCTCAGACACTCTCCCAAGAGACGTGATCGCTACCAGAAAGGCCACTTTCCGTGATAGTCGAGAGAGTGAAACATCCGTCAGAGACTCGAAAGGCGGCTTCTGGAGAGCAACTAGTACCCTGTTCAGATCCCATGGATCTAACGGCCGCTCGTACGGGGGGACGATATGACCAAACCCCCTGCAGGAACGTGCGTACCTGCGGACGTCGTGCTAGACGCTTCTGAAAAAAACACCAATAGCGCCGAGACTTGCCCTTTAAGGGAGCCGAGCGACAAGCCCTTTTCCAACCCAGATTGCAGGAAGGAAAGAAAAGTAGGCAATGCCAATGGCCAGGGGGACACTCCTTGTACAGAGCACCAGTAAAAGAAAATCTTCCACTTCCGTGGTAGATCTTAGCAGACGTGGGCTTCATAGCCTGTCTCATGGTGGCAACGACCCCGTGGGATAATCCTGAGGACACTGGGATCTAGGACGCAATGGCCACACAGTAGGTTCAGGGCCGTAGAATTCAGATGGAAAAAACGGCCCTTGGGACAGTAAGTCTGGCCGGTCTGGTAGTGCCCACGGTTGACCGACCGTGAGATGCCTGTCGCCAGAGCTCTTTGATCGTCATGAAAACCGGGACCTTGCTGTTGTGCCGATTCGTGAAACCCGTCCGGGTGCAGAGACCATTCTCCTGCGTCCACGCCCTGGTGACTGAGGAAGTCTGCTTCCCAGATTTCTACGCCCGGGATGTGAACTGCGGATATGGTGTATGCTCTGTCTTCCACCCCTAGCAGAATCCGGCGGACTTCCTGGGAGGCTCGCCGACTGCGTAGTCCGCCTTGGTGGTTGATGTATGCCACCGCTGTGGATTGTCCGACTGAATTCGGATCTGTTTGCCTTCCAGCCACTGCAGGAAGTCTTGCAGTGCCATATGCACTGCCCAGAGCTCCAGACAATTGATCTGAAGAGTGGACTCCTCTGAAGAGAGTCCTTGATCGTCTGAGAAAGGGGGACGTTCCTGTGTAGGGACATCGACTTCCCCTCCCATTAGCGAAGAATGTTCTATTGAAGTGGACGCAGATGAAACTGCGTGAAAGGGACTGCCTCTGGATGAGGTGTCTCCTTGAAGGAGAGACTGCACCCCCGTCTGTAGTGACCGCTGTTTGTCCAGTGGAAGCTTCACCATCGCTGAGGGAGTGTGAAACCCCAAGCTAAGATATGCCAGCGATTGGGTCTAACTTTGAAAAGTTGAGGACCCACCCGAAACTCTGGGAAGTCTCCAGCGCCATGTTCAGGCTGTGTTGGCATGCCTCGTAAAAGAGTGCCTTGACAAGTAGATGGTCTAAGTAAGGGATCACAGGGTGATCCTGAGAGTGCGGGAGTGGTCCCACTGCTGCCATGAACTTGGTGAAAACCCGTGGGGCTGTCGCCAGAACGAAGGGTAGGGCTACGAACCGAAGATGCTTGTCTTCAATAACGAATCGTAGCAAACGCCGGTGCTCTGGAGCAATCGGCACGTGGAGATAAGCATCCTGATGTCTATTGATGCTAGGAAATCTCCTTGAGACATTGAGGCAATGACGGAGCGGAGGGTTACATCCGGAACCGCCTGGTTTTCACGTGCTTGTTGAGCAGTTTAAGGTCCAGAACGGAACGGAAGGAGTCGTCCTATTTTGTCACCCCGACCAGATCGGAGTAAAAAGTGTCTCTTGTTCCTGAGGAGGAACCGGGATTACGACTCCTACTGCCTGCAGAAGAGCCTCGGCTCGGCCGGTGAGGAAGTTTTTGCGACAAACTGTTTCTCACCCACCGGCCATTGACCTGTGGCAGTTAAATGTCGCTAAAGCGGGGGAGTCTGCCACCGACCGCGGACGCGGAGAGAGAGGGCTGAAAGTCATGAGGAAACCGCCTTGGTAGCGGTTCCTCCGGCTGCCTTCTCCGGGCGTGATTGAGCCCGCCAGGAACCTGCGCCCCTCTGAGCCTTTTGAGTCCTGTTGGACGAGGGCAATTGGGACGTGCCCGAGCCTGGGAAGGACCGAAACCTCGACTGTCCCTTCTCCTGATGGGTCTTGTTTGATAGCTGGGGTAAGGAAGAATCCGTACCCTTGGACAGTTGAATGATTTAATCCAACCGCTCACGAAACAGTCTGTCACCAGATAAAGGCAATCTGGTTAAGCACTTTTGTGGAAGCAGCATCTACTCCAATCCCTTAACACTAGGAGCGTAACAACACGGAGTTGGCGGACGCCACTGACGTACGGCTCGTAGAGTCCAGGACAGCATAAACAGCTTGAGTCGCAATGCCGACATTGCGAGGTGAAGGACGCTACTGCGGCCAAGATGTACATGTGACCGCGTCCCTCTGCGCAATACTAGCTGAAATAGCTTGGAGTGCCTCTATGGCTGCGAATGCCGGGGCAACCGACCCGCCGATAGGGCTATCTGTCTGCCAATGGCATCTTTAAGTGAAGTCCCATCTTCCACTGCAACTATAGATCTAGCCGCAAGCCTGGAGATTGGGGGATCCACCCTTGGAGCGCTTGAGCACGTCAGGGGGGAAGAGACAACGCGTATCTTCAATACGGTTGGAGAAACGCTTATCGGGATAAGCGTGATGTTCCTGGACTGCTTCTCTGGAGTCAGAGTGACCAGAAAAGTACTCAATATACGCTTGAGATACCGAAATAGGGATTTCTTCTGCTGTGAAGCTGACCCCTCCACTGGAGGAGTTGAGGGAGAAATACCCAACCTTCCATTGATGGACGCTATAAGATTATTCACTATAGCGTCACCATCCGGTGTATCCGGATTGAGAGCGGTCTCAGGATCAGAGTCCTGAACAGCTACGTCTGCCTCGTCATACAGAGAGTACTGTGATGAAGTCGAGGGCCGTTCTTAGGGAGCTCGCTTAGGCCGTCTGGGACTGTCGTCCGTGTCAGAGCCTGCACCCTGGGATGCATGGGACCCTCCTGGAGCCATGATTTGTTTCGAAATCAGGGTGGCCAGGGGCATTGAATCAACATTGCCCAAGGTCTGTCTGGACTGCAAAGTCTGTAAGATGTTAGTCATAGCCACAGACAATATATCAGCGGAAACTGCAACTCCGTCCCTGTCCCTGGACAGGGATCACAGGTGGTTCTTTTGGCCACCTGTAGCAGAGACCCCGTTGAGTAATTGCACACACTGGGGGTCCTGGAACAGTCGCATGCAGTACAAGCAGCATAGAAAGCCTGTGCCTTGGCACCCATGCTTTTTTTTTTTTTTTTTTTGCTGTTGCTGTCTAGCCATCTAGGAGCATTAGCCAAGAATAGCGACCGTACAGTGCAATGTATAGCATACAAGCATGAAGTACAATAAACACTTCAGCACATGCAGTACAAGGAGCATAGAAAGCCTGTGCCTTGGCACCTTTGCTTTTCTGCTGCCGTTGTCTAGTTAATCAGGAGCATTAGCCAGGAAAAGCGACATACAGTGAATGTATAGCATACAAGCATGAAAATAACCACTGCAGCACATGCAATCCAAGCAGCATTGAAAGCTTGTGCCTTAGCACCCTTGCTTTTCTGCTGCTGTTGTCTAGTCATCAAGGAGCATTAGCCAAGAATAGCGACATGCAGTGAATGTACAAGCATGAAAATAAACTCTGCAGTACATGCAATCCAAGCAGCATTGAAAGCTTGTGCCTTAGCACCATTGCTGTTTGCTGCCGCTGTCTAGCCATCTAGGCGGGTAGACAGCCAAGAATAGCCCTTACAGTGCAATGTAAAGCATACAAGCATAAAGGACACATGACACTGCAGCACATGCAAGACAAGCAGCATATAGAGTCTGTGCTTTAGCACCTCTGATCTTTTGCTGCTGTTTCTAGGTCTGCATCCTGAATAGCGACCGTACAAAAGTACAACAGGACACTTCGGCATTAGTGGGTCAGCACTTTAGTTGCCGCTTACCGCCCGCACAAAAGCAGGTGTGTGGCGCCGGAATCCTGTACTGGTAAGCTCAGTGTCTCAGTTTTCCCGCTCTGCGTGCCGGAATGGCTGCCGGCGTCCAGAGGAGAGGGGCGGGCCGAGGGCGTGCCCGAGACAAGAGCGGGAACCCGGCGCCCACTGTGTCTAGTAAAGGGGGCTGGAGAATGCAAATAAGGCTCCAGCCCTCGGCGCTGCTATAGAACAGCGTCTCTCCCTGTCCCTGAGTGACAGGGTGGGGGCGGGAACGAAGCGGCGCTAGGCCGCAAAAGCCGGGGACTAAAGTTAGAAGCGCCGCCGCCGTAAAAGCGCGGTCGGCGCGTCCCCGGCGCACTACAAGTCGCAGCTGCGCCGCCGCTCCAGGGGCGGTCGGCGCGGCGGTCCCCACACGTAAAGTCCCCCAGTAATCTGCAGGGACTATAAGCCCAGCGCACAGCGCTACAGTCCCCGGCGCACTAGCACACCCAGCAAGCCTGGAGTGTGCGTGGCCTGCCATACGGGGACACAGAGTACCTGAAAGTTGCAGGGCCTTGTCCCTGAACGGCACTCCCGCTCCACATCCAGCAGGTTCTATGGGTCTGTGGATGGAGCCCGGCCTCAGGGCTTGGTGGCCGGAAAGATCCCACTTCCTCAGAGCCCCTCAGGGGGATGGGGAAGGAAAACAGCATGTGGGCTCCAGCCTCCGTACCAGCAATAGGTACCTCAACCTTACAAACCGCAAGTGGGGTGAGAAGGGAGCATGCTGGGGGCCCTGTATGGGCCCTCTTTTCTTCCATCCGATATAGTCAGCAGCTACTGCTGACTGAACAGTGGAGCTTATGCATGGATGTGTGCCTCCTTCGCACAAAGCAGAAAACTGGTGAGCCAGTGATCCCACTGGGGGTGTATAGCCAGAAGGGGAGGGGCCTTACACTTTTTAGTGTAATGCTTTGTGTGGCCTCCGGAGGCAGTGCTATACACCCAATTGTCTGGGTCTCCCAATGGAGCGCCGAAGAAAAAAAAATTGAGAAGACAGTTAAGGGAAAAAAAAAAAAAAAAGAGCCTGGAATAGCAATGTGAGCATAACGCAACATATATACATATATACACTACAGTTTAAAAGTTTAGGGTCACTTAGATATTTCCTTATTTTTGAAAGAAAAGCACATTTTTTTTCAATGAAGCTTAAGAAGTTTAATGTTAGCTTTAACATTAAATTGAACAGAAATACTCTCTATACATTGCTAATGTGGTAAATGACTATTCTAGCTGCAAACGTCTGGTTTTTAATGCATTATCTACATAGGTGTATAGAGGCCTATTTCCAACATCCACCACTCCAGTGTTGTAATGGTACATAGTGTTTGCTGTGTTATAAGGCTAATGGATGTTTAGAAATCCCTTCAAAACCCTTGTGCAAGTATGTTAGCACAGCTGAAAACAGTTTTGCTGATTAAAGAAGCTAT
Organism: Anomaloglossus baeobatrachus; assembly: GCF_048569485.1. Classification (NCBI taxonomy): domain Eukaryota; kingdom Metazoa; phylum Chordata; class Amphibia; order Anura; family Aromobatidae; genus Anomaloglossus; species Anomaloglossus baeobatrachus. Next base: position 814,853,853 of record NC_134353.1, on the reverse strand, counting down.
ACAACTGACCTTCCTTTGAGCTAGTCGAGAATCTGGAGCATTACATTTGTTGATTCCATTAAACTCTCAAAATGACCAGAAAAAGAGAACTTTCATGGGAAACTGACAGTCTATTCTTGTTCTTAGAAATGAAGGATATTCCATGCGAGAAATTGCCAAGAAACTGAAGATTTCCTACAACGGTGTGTACAACCCCTTCAGAGGAGAGCACAAACAGGCTCTAACCAGAGTAGAAAGAGAAGTGTGAGGCCCCGCTGCACAACTGAGCAACAAGACAAGTACATTAGAGTCTCTAGTTTGAGAAACCAACGACTCACAGGTCCTCAACTGGCAGCTTCATTATATAATACTGACAAAACTCCAGTGTCAATGTCTACAGTGAAGAGGCGACTCCGGGATGCTGGCCTTCAGGGCAGTGTGGCAAAAAAAAAACAAAAAAAAAAACAACATAGCTGAGTCTGGCTAAGAAAAGGAAAAGATTAATAGGGGCAAAATAATACCAACATTGGACAGAGGAAGATTGGAAAAAAGTGTTATGGACAGATAAATCGAAGTTTAAGGTGTTTGATCACACAGAAGAACATTTGTGAGGTGCAGAACAACTGAAAAGATGCTGGAAGAGTGCCTGACACCATCTGTCAAACATGGTGGAGGTAATATAATGGTCTGGGGTTGCTTTGGTACTGGTAAAGTGGAAGATTTGTACAATGTAAAAGGGATTTTGAATAAGGAAGGCTACCACTCCAGTTTGCAACGCCATGCCATATCCTGTGGACAGCGCTTGATTGGAGCCAATTTCATCCTAGAATAGGACAATGACCCAAAGCACACCTTCAAATTATGCATGAACTATTTAGGGAAGAAGCAGGCAGCTGGTGTTGTATCTGTAATGGAGTGGCCAGCCCAGTCACCAGATCTCAACCCAATTGAGCTGTTGTGGGAGCAGCTTGACCGTATTGTACGCAAAAAGTGCCCATCAAGCCAATCCAACTTGTGGGAGGGGCTTCTGGAAGCATGGGGTGAAATATCTCCAGATTACCTCCGCAAATTAACAGCTAGAATGCCAAAGGTCTGCAAAGCTGGAATTGCTGCAAAGGAGCATTCTGTGCCGAAAGCAAAGTGTGAATGAGAAAATTATTATTTCAAGTAAAAATCATTATTTCTAACCTCATCAATGTCTGGACTATATTTTCTATTCATTATGTAACTCATTTGATAAATAAAAGTATGATTTTTGATGGAAAACATTACTGCTGCTCACTAAAGGCAGCAAGGGCTAGGCACAGGCACCTTGTAAAGTATGCAGGTCAAGTGGCATTCTGGACACATAACCACTCCAGTGACGGGCAATAGATAAAAAACACCAAAAGGTCAGGCTCACATCATATTGGGAGATCACAATTATTGGGACCCCTTTGCATGCCACAGACACTGTATTGTATGCCAATACTACAGTGGAATATGTATGTGCCCAAGATGACATGTACTCACATTTTTTATGCTATTTTTGCGAAAACAGAAATGAAGCGTTTTACAGTACAAGCAAAGTGGAAGGGATTAACAAATCTCCTGAGCACTTTCCTTTTTTTTTTTACATTGTGTAAACTGACCTATGGTGCATTTTTTCCCGAGCCCCAGTATGTCAATTTCTGTGGCCGGTACGCTGAGTGTTGTGAGAAATTTCCATATAGACGTGCGTTCGATGCAGAAATTTCACCAGTAAAATACGCACATGCATTTTTTGTGTATTTACATGGCGGAAACTAACAAAAAAAAAACCGCTGGTAATACACACCTAGTGATGTCAATAACAGGAAGTTTCAAAAACAAAAGAAGGGAATTTTGTTTACTTACCGTAAATTCCATTTCTTCTAGCTCCAATTGGGAGACCCAGACAATTGGGTGTATAGCTTCTGCCTCCGGAGGCCACACAAAGTATTACACTTAAAAGTGTAAAGCCCCTCCCCTTCTGCCTATACACCCCCCGTGCCTCACGGGCTCCTCAGTTTTGGTGCAAAAGCAAGAAGGAGGAAAAGTTATAAATTGGTTTAAAGTAAATTCAATCCGAAGAAATTTCGGAGAACTGAAACCATTCAACATGAACAACATGTGTACACAAAGAACAACAGCCCGAAGGGAACAGGGGCGGGTGCTGGGTCTCCCAATTGGAGCTAGAAGAAGAAGGGAATTTTGTTTACTTACTGTAAATTCCTTTTCTTCTAGCTCCAATTGGGAGACCCAGACAATTAGGTGTATAGGCTATGCCTCCGGAGGCCGCACAAAGTATTACACTAAAAGTGTAAAGCCCCTCCCCTTCTGCCTATACACCCCCCGTGCTCCCACGGGCTCCTCAGTTTTGGTGCAAAAGCAAGAAGGAGGAAAAAAATTATAAACTGGTTTAAAGTAAATTCAATCCGAAGGAATATCGGAGAACTAAAACCATTCAACATGAACAACATGTGTACACAAAAAAACAGGGGCGGGTGCTGGGTCTCCCAATTGGAGCTAGAAGAAAAGGAATTTACGGTAAGTAAACAAAATTCCCTTCTTCTTTGTCGCTCCATTGGGAGACCCAGACAATTGGGACGTCCAAAAGCAGTCCCTGGGTGGGTAAATAATACCTCATAATAGAGCCGTAACGGCTCCGTCCTACAGGTGGGCAACCGCCGCCTGAAGGACTCGCCTACCTAGGCTGGCATCCGCCGAAGCATAGGTATGCACCTGATAGTGTTTCGTGAAAGTGTGCAGGCTCGACCAGGTAGCTGCCTGACACACCTGCTGAGCCGTAGCCTGGTGCCGCAAGGCCCAGGACGCTCCCACGGCCCTGGTAGAATGGGCCTTCATCCCTGAGGGAACCGGAAGCCCCGAGGAACGATAAGCTTCGAGAATTGGTTCCTTGATCCACCGAGCCAGGGTTGATTTGGAAGCTTGTGTCCCTTTACGCTGGCCAGCGACAAGGACAAAGAGTGCATCCGAGCGGCGCCGTACGAGAAATGTAGAATCTGAGTGCTCTCACCAGATCTAACAAGTGCAAATCCTTTTCACATTGGTGAACTGGATGAGGACAAAAAGAGGGTAAGGAGATATCCTGATTGAGATGAAAGGGGGATACCACCTTAGGGAGAAATTCCGGAACCGGACGCAGGACCACCTTGTCCTGGTGAAACACCAGGAAAGGGGCTTTGCATGACAACGCTGCTAGCTCAGACACTCTCCGAAGTGAAGTGACTGCAACTAGGAAAACCACTTTCTGCGAAAGGCGTGCGAGAGAGATATCCCTCATTGGCTCGAACGGTGGTTTCTGAAGAACCATCAGCACCCTGTTCAGATCCCAGGGTTCTAACGGACGTTTGTAAGGAGGGACGATGTGACAAACCCCCTGCAGGAACGTGCGTACCTGTGGAAGTCTGGCCAGGCGCTTCTGAAAAAACACAGAGAGCGCAGAGACTTGTCCCTTAAGGGAGCCGAGCGACAAACCCTTTTCCAATCCGGATTGAAGAAAGGACAGAAAAGTGGGCAAGGCAAATGGCCAGGGAGAAAAACCCTGAGCAGAGCACCACGACAGGAATATTTTCCACGTCCTGTGGTAGATCTTGGCGGACGTTGGTTTCCTAGCCTGTCTCATAGTGGCAATGACCTCTTGAGATAATCCTGAAGACGCCAAGATCCAGGACTCAATGGCCACACAGTCAGGTTGAGGGCCGCAGAATTCAGATGGAAAAACGGCCCTTGAGACAGCAAGTCTGGTCGGTCTGGTAGTGCCCACGGTTGGCCCACCGTGAGATGCCACAGATCCGGGTACCACGACCTCCTCGGCCAGTCTGGAGCGACGAGGATGGCGCGGCGGCAGTCAGCCCTGATCTTGCGTAACACTCTGGGCAACAGTGCCAGAGGAGGAAACACATAAGGGAGTTGAAACTGCGACCAATCCTGAACTAAGGCGTCTGCCGCCAGAGCTCTGTGATCGTGAGATCGTGCCATGAATGCCGTGACCTTGTTGTTGTGCCGGGACGCCATTAGGTCGACGTCCGGCATCCCCCAGCGGCAACAGATCTCCTGAAACACGTCCGGGTGCAGGGACCATTCCCCTGCGTCCATGCCCTGGCGACTGAGAAAGTCTGCTTCCCAGTTTTCCACGCCCGGGATGTGAACTGCGGAGATGGTGGAGGCCGTGGCTTCCACCCACATCAAAATCCGCCGGACTTCCTGGAAGGCTTGCCGACTGCGTGTTCCGCCTTGGTGGTTGATGTAAGCCACCGCTGTGGAGTTGTCCGACTGAATTCGGATCTGCTTGCCTTCCAGCCACTGCTGGAACGCTTTTAGGGCAAGATACACTGCCCTGATCTCCAGAACATTGATCTGAAGTGAGGACTCTTGCTGAGTCCACGTACCCTGAGCCCTGTGGTGGAGAAAGACTGCTCCCCACCCTGACAGACTCGCGTCCGTCGTGACCACTGCCCAGGATGGGGGTAGGAAGGATTTCCCCTTCGATAATGAAGTGGGAAGAAGCCACCACCGAAGGGAAGCTTTGGTTGCCTGAGAGAGGGAGACGTTCCTGTCGAGGGACGTCGGCTTCCTGTCCCATTTGCGTAGGATGTCCCATTGAAGAGGACGCAGGTGAAACTGCGCGAAAGGGACTGCCTCCATTGCTGCCACCATCTTCCCCAGGAAGTGCATGAGGCGCCTCAAGGGGTGTGACTGACCCTGAAGGAGAGATTGCACCCCCGTCTGTAGTGAACGCTGCTTGTTCAGCGGAAGCTTCACTATCGCTGAGAGGGTATGAAACTCCATGCCAAGATATGTCAGCGATTGGGCCGGTGTCAGATTTGACTTTGGAAAATTGATGATCCACCCGAAACTCTGGAGAGTCTCCAGAGTAGCGGTGAGGCTGTGCTGGCATGCCTCTTGAGAGGGAGCCTTGACCAGCAGATCGTCTAAGTAAGGGATCACCGAATGACCCTGAGAGTGGAGGACCGCCACTACTGCAGCCATGACCTTGGTGAAAACCCGTGGGGCTGTCGCCAGGCCGAACGGCAGTGCCACGAACTGAAGGTGTTCGTCTCCTATGGCGAAGCGCAGGAAGCGCTGATGCTCTGGAGCAATCGGTACGTGGAGATAAGCATCTTTGATATCGATCGATGCAAGGAAATCGCCTTGGGACATTGAGGCGATGACGGAGCGGAGGGATTCCATCCGGAACCGCCTGGTCTTTACGTGTTTGTTGAGCAGTTTTAGGTCCAGGACAGGACGGAAAGACCCGTCCTTCTTTGGAACCACAAACAGGTTGGAGTAAAAACCGTGACCCTGTTGCTGAAGAGGAACGGGGACCACCACTCCTTCTGCCTTCAGAGTGCCCAGCGCCTGCCGAAGAGCATCGGCTCGCTCGGGAGGCGGAGATGTTCTGAAAAATCGAGTCGGAGGACGAGAGCTGAACTCTATCCTGTAACCGTGAGACAGGATGTCTCTCATCCAACGGTCTTTTACCTGTGGCAGCCAAATGTCGGAAAAGCGGGAGAGCCTGCCACCGACCGAGGATGCGGTGTGAGGAGGCCGAAAGTCATGAGGAAGCCGCCTTGGTAGCGGCACCTCCAGCGGTCTTTTTAGGGCGTGACTTAGACCGCCATGGATCGGAGTTCCTCTGATCCTTCTGAGGCCTTTTGTACGAGGAGAATTGGGACCTGCCCGCACCCCGAAAGGACCGAAACCTCGACTGTCCCCTCCTCTGTTGGGGTAATTTTGGTTTGGCCTGGGGTAAGGATGTTTCCTTTCCCTTGGATTGTTTGATGATCTCATCCAGTCTCTCACCAAACAAACGGTCGCCAGAAAATGGCAAACCGGTTAAGGACTTTTTGGAAGCCGAATCTGCCTTCCATTCCCGTAGCCACAAGGCCCTGCGTATTGCCACCGAATTGTCGGCTGCAACCGCCGTACGGCTCGCAGAGTCCAGGACAGCATTAATAGCGTAGGACGCAAATGCCGACGTTTGAGAAGTTATGGACGCCACTTGCGGCGCAGACGTACGTGTGAGTGCGTCAATTTGCGCTTGACCCGCTGAGATAGCTTGGAGTGCCCATACGGCTGCGAATGCTGGAGCAAAAGACGCGCCGATAGCCTCATAGATGGATTTCAACGAGAGCTCCATCTGTCTGTCAGTGGCATCCTTGAGCGAAGCCCCATCTTCAACTGCAACTAAGGATCTAGCCGCCAGTCTGGAGATTGGAGGATCCACCTTGGGACACTGAGTCCAGCCATTGACCACGTCAGGGGGGAAGGGATAACGTGTATCCTTAAGGCGCTTGGAAAAACGCTTATCTGGACAAACTCGGTGTTTCTGGACTGCCTCTCTGAAATCGGAGTGATCCAGAAACATACTCGTTGTACGCTTGGGGAACCTGAAACGGAATTTCTCCTGCTGAGAGGCTGACTCCTCCGCTGGAGGAGCCGAGGGAGAAATATCCAGCATTTGATGTATGGACGCGATAAGATCATTCACTATGGCGTCACCATCAGGAGTATCAAGGTTCAGAGCGGCCTCAGGATCAGAATCCTGATCAGCTACTTCCGCTTCATCATACAGAGAGTCATCCCTCTGAGACCCTGAACAATGTGATGAGGTCGAGGGGATTTCCCAGCGAGCTCGCTTAGGCGGTCTGGGACTGCGGTCCGTGTTAGAGACCTCACCCTGGGATCTATGAGACACCCCGGGGGAACATTGTTGTTCCAACTGAGGGGAACCAGGGGGCAATGATTCCACAGTGCCCATGGTCTGAGATACCGGTCTGGACTGCAAAGCTTCTAGAATCTTAGCCATAGTCTCAGAAAGTCTGTCAGTAAAAACTGCAAACTCCGTCCCTGTCACCTGGACAGTGTTAGCTGGTTGTTCCCCCTGGGCCCCCCTTAGCAGAGGCTCCGGCTGAGTAAGTGCCACAGGGGCCGAGCAATGCACACAATGAGGGTCAGTGGAACCTGCCGGTAGCGAGGTTGTACATGCGGCGCAGGCAGCATAGTAAGCCTGTGTTTTGGCACCCCTGCTTCTTGTGGGCGCCATGTTGTTGTCTCCTTTGAGCAACACAACAGGGTATATAGCCAGAAATCAACTGTGCACCATACAGTGTAAAGTATAGCCTGTAAACATATAAACTATAATTACACTTCTGCACAAGTGGGGCCAGCACCTCAGGTGCTGCTTACCGCCCGCTTAAAGCGGTTGTGTGGCCACCAGAATCCCTGCCTGGGTCCCCCAGAGTTTGTCTCCCCTCTGCAGCGTCCGAGGAGCTGACAGGAATGGCTGCCGGCGTCCTGAGGAGAGGAGGGAGCCGTGGGCGTGACCCAGAAAGTGCGGGAACTGGTGCCCCACTGTGCACAGTGAGGGGGGTGGAGTATGCAAAGCATGCTCCAGCCCTCAGTGCTGCCGTGCTGTACAGCGTCCCGCCCTTCCCCTGACTGGCAGGGCTGGGGGCGGGAAGAAAAAGAGACTAGGCCCAAAAGCCGGGGACTCGAGTTATAAGCGCGGCCGCCGTATAAGCGCGGCCGGCGCAGAGTCCCCGGCGCACTAACAGTCCCAGCCGCGCCTCAGTAATAACATGGCAGCGGCGGTCAGCGCGGTAGTCCCTATACACAAACACACTCAGCGACGCTGCAGTGTATAATGGCACAAACGCGGTCAGCGCCGCGGTCCCCGGTGCACTAGCACACCCAGCAATGCTGGAGTGTTGCTGTGCGCGGTCCCCACGGGGACACAGAGTACCTCAAAGTAGCAGGGCCATGTCCCTGAACGATACTCGGCTCCTATCCAGCAGGGTCCTCAGGAGCTGTGGATGGAGCACGGTCTCAGTGCCTGGAGACCGTTAGGATCCCACTTCACCCAGAGCCCTAAGGGGGATGGGGAAGGAAAACAGTATGTGGGCTCCAGCCTCCGTACCCGCAATGGATACCTCAACCTTAACAACACCGCCGACAAGAGTGGGGTGAGAAGGGAGCATGCTGGGGGCCCTATATGGGCCCACTTTTCTTCCATCCGACATAGTCAGCAGCTGCTGCTGACTAATCTGTGGAGCTATGCGTGCATGTCTGCCTCCTTCGCACAAAGCAAAAAACTGAGGAGCCCGTGGGAGCACGGGGGGTGTATAGGCAGAAGGGGAGGGGCTTTACACTTTTAGTGTAATACTTTGTGCGGCCTCCGGAGGCATAGCCTATACACCCAATTGTCTGGGTCTCCCAATGGAGCGACAAAGAAAAGGAATTTACGGTAAACAAAATTCCCTTCTTCTTTGTCGCTCCATTGGGAGACCCAGACAATTGGGACGTCCAAAAGCAGTCCCTGGGTGGGTAAAGTAAAACCTCGTAATAGAGCCGTAAAACGGCCACTTCCTACAGGTGGGCAACCGCCGCCTGAAGGACTCGCCTACCTAGGCTGGCATCTGCCGAAGCATAGGTATGCACCTGATAGTGTTTCGTGAAAGTGTGCAGGCTCGACCAGGTAGCTGCCTGACACACCTGCTGAGCCGTAGCCTGGTGCCGCAAAGCCCAGGACGCACCCACGGCTCTGGTAGAATGGGCCCTCAGCCCTGAGGGAACCGGAAGCCCAGAAGATCGGTAAGCTTCGAGAATTGGTTCCTTGATCCACCGAGCCAGGGTTGATTTGGAAGCCTGTGACCCTTTACGCTGGCCAGCGACAAGGACAAAGAGTGCATCCGAGCGGCGCAGGGGCGCCGTACGAGAAATGTAGAGTCTGAGTGCTCTCACCAGATCTAACAAGTGCAAATCCCTTTCACATTGGTGAACTGGATGAGGACAAAAAGAGGGTAAGGAGATGTCCTGATTGAGATGAAAGGGGGATACCACCTTAGGGAGAAATTCCGGAACCGGACGCAGAACCACCTTGTCCTGGTGGAACACCAGGAAAGGGGTTTTGCATGACAGCGCTGCTAGCTCAGACACTCTCCGAAGTGAAGTGACTGCTACTAGGAAGGCCACTTTCTGCGAAAGGCGTGAGAGAGAAATATCCCTCATTGGCTCGAAAGGTGGTTTCTGAAGAGCCATCAGCACCCTGTTCAGATCCCAGGGTTCTAACGGCCGCTTGTAAGGAGGGACTATGTGACAAACCCCCTGCAGGAACGTGCGTACCTGTGGAAGTCTGGCTAGGCGCTTCTGAAAAAACACAGAGCGCTGAGACTTGTCCCTTAAGGGAGCCGAGCGACAAACCTTTTTCCAATCCGGATTGAAGGAAGGAAAGAAAAGTGGGCAAGGCAAATGGCCAGGGAGAAAAACCCTGATCAGAGCACCAAGATAAGAATATCCTCCACGTCCTGTGGTAGATCTTGGCGGACGTTGGTTTCCTAGCCTGTCTCATAGTGGCAATGACCTCTTGAGATAACCCTGAAGACGCTAGGATCCAGGACTCAATGGCCACACAGTCAGGTTGAGGGCCGCAGAATTCAGATGGAAAAACGGCCCTTGAGACAGCAGGTCTGGTCGGTCTGGTAGTGCCCACGGTTGGCCCACCGTGAGATGCCACAGATCCGGGTACCACGACCTCCTCGGCCAGTCTGGAGCGACGAGGATGGCGCGGCGGCAGTCGGACCTGATCTTGCGTAACACTCTGGGCAACAGTGCCAGAGGAGGAAACACATAAGGGAGTTGAAACTGCGACCAATCCTGAACTAAGGCGTCTGCCGCCAGAGCTCTGTGATCTTGAGACCGTGCCATGAATGTCGGGACCTTGTTGTTGTGCCGGGACGCCATTAGGTCGACGTCCGGCATCCCCCAGCGGCAACAGATCTCCTGAAACACGTCCGGGTGAAGGGACCATTCCCCTGCGTCCATGCCCTGGCGACTGAGAAAGTCTGCTTCCCAGTTTTCTACGCCCGGGATGTGAACTGCGGATATGGTGGAGGCTGTGGCTTCCACCCATAGCAGAATCCGCCGGACTTCCTGGAAGGCTTGCCGACTGCGTGTTCCGCCTTGGTGGTTGATGTATGCCACCGCTGTGGAGTTGTCCGACTGAATTCGGATCTGCTTGCCTTCCAGCCACGGCTGGAACGCCTTTAGGGCAAGATACACTGCCCTTATCTCCAGAACATTGATCTGAAGGGAGGACTCTGGCTGAGTCCAAGTACCCTGAGCCCTGTGGTGGAGAAAGACCGCTCCCCACCCTGACAGGCTCGCGTCCGTCGTGACCACAGCCCAGGATGGGGGCAGGAAGGATTTCCCCTTCGACAGAGAAGTGGGAAGAAGCCACCACTGAAGGGAAGCCTTGGCTGCCCGAGAAAGGGAGACGTTCCTGTCGAGGGACGTCGACTTCCTGTCCCATTTGCGGAGAATGTCCCATTGAAGTGGACGCAGATGAAACTGCGCAAAAGGAACTGCCTCCATTGCTGCTACCATCTTCCCTAGGAAGTGCATGAGGCGCCTCAAGGGGTGTGACTGACCATGAAGGAGAGATTGCACCCCTGTCTGTAGTGAACGCTGTTTGTCCAGCGGAAGCTTCACTATCGCTGAGAGAGTATGAAACTCCATGCCAAGATATGTCAGTGATTGGGCCGGTGTCAGATTTGACTTTGGAAAATTGATGATCCACCCGAAACTCTGGAGAGTCTCCAGAGCAATGTTCAGGCTGTGTTGGCATGCCACTTGAGAGGGTGCCTTGACAAGCAGATCGTCTAAGTAAGGGATCACCGAGTGTCCCTGAGAGTGCAGAACTGCTACTACTGTTGCCATGACCTTGGTGAAGACCCGTGGGGCTGTCGCCAGGCCGAAAGGCAGTGCCACGAACTGAAGGTGTTCGTCCCCTATGGCGAAACGCAGGAAGCGCTGATGCTCTGGAGCAATCGGTACGTGGAGATAAGCATCATTGATGTCTATTGATGCTAGGAAATCTCCTTGGGACATGGAGGCAATGACGGAGCGGAGCGATTCCATCCGGAACCGCCTGGTTTTTACGTGTTTGTTGAGCAGTTTTAGGTCCAGAACAGGACGGAAGGATCCGTCCTTTTTCGGCACCACGAACAAGTTGGAGTAAAAACCGTGACCCTGTTGCTGAAAAGGAACAGGGATCACCACTCCTTCTGCCTTCAGAGTGCACATCGCCTGAAGAAGAGCATCGGCTCGCTCGGGGGGCGGAGATGTTCTGAAGAATCGAGTCGGAGGACGAGAGCTGAACTCTATCCTGTAACCGTGAGACAGAATGTCTCTCACCCAACGGTCTTTTACCTGTGGCAGCCAGGCGTCGCAAAAGCGGGAAAGCCTGCCACCGACCGAGGATGCGGTGTGAGGAGGCCGAAAGTCATGAGGAGGCCGCTTTGGGAGCGGTTCCTCCGGCGGTCTTTTTAGGACGTGACTTAGACCGCCATGAATCGGAGTTCCTCTGATCCTTCTGAGGCCTTTTGGACGAGGAGAATTGAGACCTGCCCGCGGACCGAAAGGACCGAAACCTCGATTGTACCTTCCGTGGTTGAGGTCTGTTTGGTTTGGACTGGGGTAAGGATGAGTCCTTTCCCTTGGATTGTTTAATGATTTCATCCAATCGCTCACCAAACAGGCGGTCGCCAGAAAATTGCAAACCGGTTAAGAACTTTTTGGAAGCAGAGTCTGCCTTCCATTCACGTAGCCACATGGCCCTGCGGACTGCCACCGAATTGGCGGATGCTACCGCCGTACGGCTAGCAGAGTCCAGGACAGCATTAATGGCGTAGGACGCAAACGCCGACGCCTGAGAGGTTAATGACACCACTTGCGGAGCAGACGTACGTGTGACTGCATTAATCTGCGCATGACAAGCTGAGATAGCTTGGAGTGCCCATACGGCTGCGAATGCTGGAGCAAAAGACGCGCCGATAGCTTCATAGATGGATTTCAACCAGAGCTCCATCTGTCTGTCAGTGGCATCTTTGAGTGAAGCACCATCTTCCACTGCAACTATGGATCTAGCCGCCAGTCTGGAGACTGGAGGATCCACCTTGGGACACTGAGCCCAGCCCTTGACAACGTCAGGGGGGAAGGGATAACGTGTATCCTTAAGGCACTTGGAAAAACGCTTATCTGGACAAGCTCGGTGTTTCTGGACTGCCTCTCTGAAGTCAGAGTGATCCAGAAACGTACTCAATGTACGCTTGGAAAACCTGAAACGGAATTTCTCCTGCTGAGAAGCTGACTCCTCAATTGGAGGAGCTGGGGGAGAAATACCCAACACCTGATTGATGGTCGCTATAAGGTCATTCACTATGGCGTCACCTTCAGGTGTATCTAGGTTGAGAGCGGCCTCAGGATCAGAATCCTGATCTGCTACCTCCGCTTCATCATCCAGAGAGTCCTCCTGCTGAGACCCTGAACAGTGTGATGAAGTCGAGGGAATTTCCCAGCGAGCCCGCTTAGGCGGCCTGGGACTGCGGTCCGTGTCAGAGACCTCACCCTGGGACCTATGAGTCACCCCAGGAGCACTTTGCTGCTCCAACTGAGGGGGGCCTGGGGTCAATGATTCAACAGTGCCCGGGGCCTGAGTCACCGGTCTGGACTGTAAGGCTTCTAGTATCTTAGCAGACCATTTATCCATACTCTCAGACAGTTTGTCAGCAAATATTGCAAACTCCGTCCCTGTCACCTGGACAGTGGTAGCAGGTGGTTCCACCTGGGCCACCAGTAGCAGAGGCTCCGGCTGAGTAAGTGCCACAGGGGCCGAGCATTGCACACAATGAAGGTCGGTGGAACCTGCCGGTAGTATAGCCGCACTTGAGGTACAGGTTGCAAAGTAAGCCTGTGCTTTGGCACCCTTGCTTTTTGCGGACGACATGCTGTTGTCTCCTCTGAGTACAATCCAAGAGGGTATATAGCCAAAAATCAACAGTGCGACCGTACAGTGTAAATGTATAGCATATAAGCATATATATATATGTACACTTCGGCACTCAGTGGGGCCAGCACCACAGGTGCTGCTTACCGACCGCTCAAAGCGGTTGTGTGATCACCAGATTCCCTGCCTGGGCCTCCCAGAGCCGTGTTGTCTCTCCTCTCCAGCGTCAGAAGTGCTGACAGGAATGGCTGCCGGCGTTCTGTGGGGAGGAGGGGGCCGTGGGCGTGCCCTAGAAAGTGCGGGAATCTGATACCCCACTGTGCTGAGTGAGGGGGGAGGAGGATACAAAGTATGCTCCAGCCCTCAGCGCTGACGTCCTGTGCAGCGTCCCGCCCTTCCCCTGACTGGCAGGCCTGGGGGCGGGAATATGCGATACTAGGCCGCAAAAGCCGGGGACTAAAGTTATAAGCGCGGCCGGCAAATAAGCGCGGTCGGCGCGGTAGTCCCCGGCGCACTAACACACCCAGCAGTGCTGCAGTGTGTATGGCACAAGCGCTCCATGCGCGGTCCCCCACGGGGACACAGAGTACCTCACAGTAGCAGGGCCTTGTCCCTGACGATACCCGGCTCCTGTCCAGCAGATTCCCCAGGGGCTGCGGAGGGAGCACGGTCCCAGTGCCTGGAGACCGATTAGGATCCCACTTCACCCAGAGCCCATTAAGGGATGGGGAAGGAAAACAGCATGTGGCTCCTGCCTATGTACCCGCAATGGGTACCTCAACCTTAACAACACCGCCGACCAGAGTGGGGTGAGAAGGGAGCATGCTGGGGGCCCTGTTATGGGCCCTCTTTTCTTCCATCCGACATAGTCAGCAGCTGCTGCTGACTAAGATGTGGAGCTATGCGTGGATGTCAGCCTCCTTCGCACAAAGCATAAAAACTGAGGAGCCCGTGAGGCACGGGGGGTGTATAGGCAGAAGGGGAGGGGCTTTACACTTTTAAGTGTAATACTTTGTGTGGCCTCCGGAGGCAGAAGCTATACACCCAATTGTCTGGGTCTCCCAATGGAGCGACAAAGAAAACAGCTACAGGATGACACACCAGCGGCAAAAAAAAAAAAAAACCAGCGTCAAAAACCCAATAAAAAACACAATTTAAATAAAAGTAAATGTACCGCCCCGCGGCCACTGCTGCGACCGCCGAGCCGCTCGGATCTGTGCTCGCACTGTGGGCGGTGGCTCGAGCCTCTCACGGACCCGGGGGTCACGTCGCTCTGCAAGGGTGTTTGGCGCTACGCGCAGGTGTTCGGTTTTGGGATGATCGTTCGTGACGACACCCATGGGTTGAGGTGATGGTGGACACCACCGCTGCGGTGAAGGTACGGGGACTCCCGGGAGCGGTGTAGTGGTGCAGCTAGGTGTTGACTCCTCCTTGGGTAGGGGATGTTGGTCCCTGGGCCCGGTTGTGCGAGGGTCGGGGTGCAGGGCGCAGGGTTGCGGTGCGGCGCCGGATGGCACTGGTGTATTCACGATTAAACCACTGATAAACCAAACGGAGGGATGGACGGGGCCCGCAGCAGCTTCCTAGTCGGGTTGGCAATTTCCACCTTTCTCCTGCACCTGTGTTTGTAGTGTGACCACTGTGCCTAGGTACTGGTAGTCCGCTCCCCGGCGTGTATGTGTCGTAAGAGCCCCTTTTGCCCGCAGGCGCTGGCCCTTGGATCTCTGGCGGTGGCTACTATCCGGACGGGTTGGGCTGTTGCCTTCAATCGGGACTTTGGTGGGAATGAACCCCTGAGGTCCAGACCGCAATAAGTTAATTCGACTATGGTGGTGGCATATAGCCTAGTTCGGGGTCTGAGTACCCTGCCTGGTGCTCCGGTATCCTGTTGGTTCCCTGGTTCGGTTCCGGCGGGCCACTACCGTCCCTTACGGCTCCATCGGTCGTATTCCCGGTCTCCTGCAGGCGGCCACTGCCATCTGCCTGCCTGACTGATCTGGAGTCCTAGGCTCCAGCCCAGGCCCCAAGCAGAACTGTACTCCACTACTCTCCACTCCACTGTACTGAACTGGACTGTTTACTGTGTTCCTGCCTCAGGCCAGCAGACTCCTCGGGGGGCGTGTCTTTCCGCCTGACTCCACCCACCTGGTGTGCCTGTCTGACTCTGAGGGAGACAATCAGGTTTTTGTGGTTGACTGGTGGTACCCTTCTAGTGTGGGGGTGTAGGTGGTGAGTGTTATGACCTGTGACCCCTGGGTTCCAGGGCGTCACAAACTAAAGTGCAGAAGTTCTGCAGTCAAAAACTCAACAGATACTGATCGTGGGAATGCAGCCTAATAAAGAATACTGTGAAAACATGGACACTGCGTGCTGGCAGGTTACTTGCACACAGCTGTGTAGAAAAGCAGCAGTAACTTAAATTCCTGGTTTACAAATCCTAAAATGGCAAATATATGCAGGAAGGATAGTTTAGGCCTAAAAGCCCCGTACTGACCTATGATTCTTTCCACAATTTGATACTGTTTATGGAGGTCATCAGTAAGTTCCTGCTGACAGTTATAATACTCTATATCTTCTGGAGAAGCAGCTTTCAACCTGCAAAATGTAAAGGACAGAACAGATTAATCTACTTGTTGTGGCTTAAAAAAAAAATATTCACAAAAGAGAAAGTGAGAAAAACAAAAAGCCATACGCTTACTGAGAATACAAGAGGCTATGTTCACACATTGTGTTTTCATAGAGTTTTTTTCTGCAGCCAAAACCTGCTCTTTTTGTAGTAAAAAAAAAACTGGTTACAAAAAGCAGGTTTTACAGTGTTTTTTGGTCTGTCATTTGTCTACAGTACAAGTGTAATAAAGTTATTTTCATTCATCACAAAAGCAGCAAAAACACAGCGGTTGCAGTTTTGCACTCATTGCCTTCAATGGTGAAGAAACGCTGCAAAAACCGCTGAAAAAATTGACGACATGTTGCTTCTTTCAAAAACAGAGGTTTTCCTTTTGGTAAGAAAAAAAAAAAACAAAGACAAAAGCAATCGTGTGCATGAGATTTGTGAAATCTCAGCTTTTGCTGGCACCGTAAAAAAAAAAAAAAAAAAAACAAAAAAAAAACAGATTTTTATTCAAGAAAAAAAAAGCTACAAAAAAAAACCCCCCAAAAAACAAAAACCGCAAATGTCCAACGTGTGAACATGGCCTTAGAGGGAATCTGTCACCAGGTTTTTGCTACCTCAACTGGGAACAATATAACAGTGGCAGAGACCCTGAATCTAGTGATTAATCACAGTGTACTGGGTGAAGCGGTTGTGACACAATCAGAGTACTTAGATGTATCAGAGCCGAGGTTGCTAATCCCACCAATAGCTCTTTGTGTACTTTGTCTATTGACCTGTTCAGACAGCTGCTCAAGACCGTGAATCTCCTCATGATTAAAGGCCACGTCACACTACGCAACATCGCTAGCAACATCGCTGCTGAGGCATGACTTTAGTGATGTAGCAGCGATGTTGCTAGCGATGTTGCTGTGTGTGACATCCAGCAACAACCTGGCCCCTGCTGTGAGGTCGTTGGTTGTTGCTGAATGTCCTGGACCATTTTTTAGTTGTTGCTCTCCCGCTGTGAAGCACACATCGCTGTGTGTGACAGCGAGAGAGCAACGATCTGAATGTACAGGGAGCAGGGAGCCAGCTTCTGCGGACGCTGGTAACCAATGTAAATATCGGGTAACCAAGAAGCCCTTTCCTTGGTTACCCGATATTTACCTTCATTACCAGCGTCCATCGCTCTCAGGCTGTCAGTGCCGGCTCCCTGCTCCGTGCACACATAGCCAGACTACACATTGGGTAATTAACCCGATGTGTACTCTGGCTAGGAGTGCAGGGAGCCAGCGCTAAGCGGTGTGCGCTGGTAACCAAGGTAAATATCGGGTTGGTTACCCGATATTTACCTTAGTTACCAAGCGCAGCATCGCTTCCACGCGTCGCTGCTGGCTGGGGGATGGTCACTGGTTGCTGGTGAGATCTGCCTGTGTGACAGCTCACCAGCAACCCGTGTAGCGACGCTCCAGCGATCCCTGCCAGGTCAGGATGCTGGTGGGATCGCTGGAGTGTCGCTTAGTGTGACGGTACCTTATGCCTTAATTCAAAGTAAACAACAGAACACAGCATGATAAAGGCTCATGCAGAGGATTGTTCTTTCTGTCCTGTTCAATTCCTCTTTATTTGCGGACCTACTGACCGGACCATTTTTCAATGTCTTTTGTGTAGGATCAGATGGCACACGTGTGCATCAGTTCCTACAAAAAAGAAGGGAATTTTGTTACTTACCGTAAATTCCTTTTCTTCTAGCTCCAATTGGGAGACCCAGACGATTGGGTGTATAGCTACTGCCTCCGGAGGCCACACAAAGTATTACACTAAAAAGTGTAAGGCCCCTCCCCTTCTGCATATACACCCCCCGTGGGATCACGGGCTCCTCAGTTTTAGTGCAAAAGCAAGAAGGAGGAAAGCCAATAACTGGTTAAACAAATTCAATCCGAAGGAACATCGGAGAACTGAAACCATTCAACATGAACAACATGTGTACCCGAAAAAACCAAAAATCCCGAAGGAAACAGGGCGGGTGCTGGGTCTCCCAATTGGAGCTAGAAGAAAAGGAATTTACGGTAAGTAACAAAATTCCCTTCTTCTTCGGCGCTCCATTGGGAGACCCAGACGATTGGGACGTCCAAAAGCAGTCCCTGGGTGGGTAAATTAATACCTCAAGTTAGAGCCGTAAAACAGCCCTTCCCTACATGGAGGCAACCGCCGCCTGCAGGACTCTTCTACCTAGGCTGGCATCCGCCTAAGCGTAGGTATGCACCTGATAATGCTTGGGAAAGTGTGCAGACTCGACCAGGTAGCTTCCTGGCACACCTGCTGAGCCGTAGCCTGGTGCCGTAATGACCAGGACGCACCCACGGCTCTGGTAGAATGGGCCTTCAGCCCTGATGGAACCGGAAGCCCAGCAGAACGGTAGGCTTCAAGAATTGGTTCCTTGATCCATCGAGCCAGGGTGGATTTGGAAGCCTGCGACCCTTTACGCTGACCAGAGTCAAGTACAAAGAGCGCATCCGAGCGGCTCAGGGGCGCCGTGCGGGAAATGCAGATTCTGAGTGCTCTCACCAGATCCAACAAATGCAAATCCATTTCATATCGATGAACTGGATGAGGACAAAAGGAAGGTAAGGAGATATCCTGATTGAGAAGAAAGGGGGATACCACCTTAGGGAGAACTCCGGAATCAGGCGCAGCACTACCTTGTCTTGGTGAAACACCAGGAAGGGAGCTTTGGCTGACCGCGCTGCTAGTTCGGACACTCTCCGAAGAGATGTGACCGCTACCAGAAAGGCCACTTTCTGTGAAAGTCGAGAAAGTGAAACATCCCTCAGAGGCTCGAAGGACGGCTTCTGGAGAGCAATTAGTACCCTGTTCAGATCCCATGGGTCTAACGGCCTCTTGTACGGAGGGACAATGTGACAAACCCCCTGCAGGAACGTGCGTACCTGAGGAAGTCGTGCTAGGCGCTTCTGAAAGAATACAGACAGCGCTGGGACTTGTCCTTTAAGGGAGCCGAGCGACAAACCTTTTTCCAAACCAGAGCAGGAAGGAAAGAAAAGTAGGCAATGCAAATGGCCAGGGAGACACTCCCTGAGCAGAGCACTAAGATAAGAATATCTTCCACGTCCTGTGGTAGATCTTGGCAGACGTCGGCTTCCTAGCCCGTCTCATGGTGGCAATGACGTCTTGAGATAATCCTGAAGACGCTAGGATCCAGGACTCAATGGCCACACAGTCAGGTTCAGGGCCGTAAAATTCAGACAGAAAAAACGGCCCTTGGGACAGTAAGTCTGGCCGGTCTGGTAGTGCCCACGGTTGGCCGACCGTGAGATGCCACAGATCCGGGTACCACGACCTCCTCGGCCAGTCTGGGGCGACGAGGATGGCGCGGCGGCAATCGGAGCTGATCTTGCGTAGCACTCTGGGCAACAGTGCCAGAGGGGGAAACACATAGGGTAGCTGGAACTGCGACCCATCCTGAACTAAGGCGCCTGCCGCCAGAGTTCTTTGATCGTGAGACCGCGCCATGAAAATCGGGACCTTGTTGTTGTGCCGAGACGCCATTAGGTCGACGTCCGGCATCCCCCAGCGGCTACAGATTTCCTGAAACACGTCCGGGTGCAGAGACCATTCCCCTGCGTCCATACCCTGGCGACTGAAGAAGTCTGCTTCCCAGTTTTCTACGCCCGGGATGTGAACTGCGGATATGGTGGATGCTCTGTCTTCCACCCACATCCGAATCCGCCGGACTGCCTGGGAGGCTTGCCGACTGCGTGTTCCGCCTTGGTGGTTGATGTATGCCACCGCTGTGGAGTTGTCCGACTGAATTCGGATCTGTTTGCCTTCCAGCCACTGCTGGAAGAGTTGCAGGGCCAGATACACTGCCCAGATTTCCAGAACATTGATCTGAAGGGTGGACTCTTGCTGAGTCCACGTACCCTGCGCCCTGTGGTGGAGAAAGACTGCTCCCCACCCTGACAGACTCGCGTCTGTCGTGACCACCGCCCAGGATGGGGGTAAGAAGGACTTTCCTTTTGACAATGAGGTGGGAAGAAGTCACCACTGAAGAGAGTCCTTGACCGTCTGAGAAAGGGAGACGTTCCTGTCTAGGGACGTCGACTTCCCCTCCCATTGGCGGAGAATGTCCCATTGCAGTGGACGCAGATGAAACTGCGCGAAAGGGACTGCCTCCATTGCTGCTACCATCTTCGCTAAGAAGTGCATGAGGCGTCTTAAGGGGTGTGACTGGCCTTGAAGGAGAGACTGCACCCCCGTCTGTAGTGAACGCTGTTTGTCCAGCGGAAGCTTCACTATCGCTAAGAGAGTATGAAACTCCATGCCAAGATATCTCAGCGATTGGGTCGGGGTCAGAATTAACTTTGAAAAGTTGATGATGCACCCGAAACTCTGGAGAGTCTCCAGCGCAACGTTCAGGCTGTGTTGGCATGCCTCTTGAGAGGGTGCCTTGACAAGTAGATCGTTCTATTGATGCTAGGAAATCTCCTTGAGACATTGAGGCAATGACGGAGCGGAGGGATTCCATCCGGAACCGCCTGGTTTTCATGTGTTGAGCAGTTATAGGTCCAGAACGGAACGGAAAGAGCCGTCCTTTTTTGGCACCACAACCAGATTGGAGTAAAAACCGTGACCTTGTTCCTGCAGAGGAACAGGGATTACCACTCCTTCTGCCTGCAGAAGAGCATCGGCTCGGTCGGGAGGTGGGGAAGTTCTGAAGAATCGAGCCGGAGGACGAGAACAGAACTCTATCCTGTACACGTGAGACAAAATGTCTCTCACCCACCGGTTTTTGACCTGTGGCAGCTAAATGTCGCCAAAGCGGGAGAGTCTGCCACCGACCGCCGATGCGGAGAGAGAGGGCTGAAAGTCATGAGGAAACCGCCTTGGTAGCGGTTCCTCCGGCTGCATTCTTTGGGCGTGATTGAGCCCGCCAGGAATCTGAGCCCCTCTGAGCCTTTTGAGTCCTTATGGACGAGGAAAACTGGGACCTGCCCGAGCCTGGAAAGGATCGAAACCTCGACTGTCCTTTCCTCTGTTGGGTTTTGTTTGATCTGGGCTGGTGTAAGGAAGAATCCTTACCCTTGGACTGTTTAATGATTTCATCCAATCGCTCACCAAACAGTCTGACACCAGATAATGGCAAACTGGTTAAACACTTTTTGGAAGCAGAATCTGCCTTCCATTCCCTTAACCACAAGGCTCTGCGTAAAAACCACGGAGTTGGCGGACGCCACTGACGTACGGCTCGTAGAGTCCAGGACAGCATTAATAGCGTAAGTCGCAATGCAAACATATGCGAGGTTAAGGACGCCATCTGCGGCACAGATATACGTGTGCCAGTGTCCACCTGCGCAAGACCAGCTGAAATAGCTTGGAGCGCCCATACGGCTGCGAATGCCGGAGCAAACGACACGCCGATAGCTTCATAGACAGATTTCAACCAGAGGTCCATCTGTCTGACAATGGCATCTTTAAGTGAAGTCCCATCTTCCACTGCAACTATGGATCTAGCCGCAAGCCTGGAGATTGGGGGATCCACCTTTGGACACTGGGTCCAGCGCTTGACCACGTCAGGGGGAAAGGGATAACGTGTATCCTTAAGACGTGTGGAGAAACGCTTGTCTGGATAAGCGTGGTGTTTCTGGACTGCTTCTCTGAAGTCAGAGTGGCCCAAAAAAGTACTGAATTTACGCTTGGGATACCTGACATGGAATTTCTCCTGCTGCGAAGCTGACTCCTCCACTGGAGGGGCTGAGGGAGAAATATCCACCAGTCTATTGATGGACGCTATGAGATCGTTCACCATGGCGTCACTATTAGGAGCATCCAGATTGAAAGCGGTCTCAGGATCAGAATCCTGATCAGCTACCTCTGCCTCATCATACAGAGAATCCTCTCGCTGAGACCCTGACTAGTGTGTGAAGTCGAGGGTCTCTCCCAGCGAGCTCGCTTAGGCTGACTGGGACTGTCGTCCGTGCAGAGCCTTCAGCCTGGGATGTATGGGACCCCCTTGGAGCACGTATTAGTTCCAACTGAGGGAGACCGGGGGGCATTGTTCAACAGTGCCCATTGTCTGAGTCACCGGCCTGGACTGCAAGTTTCTAGAATCTTGGTCATAGTCCCAGACATTTTATCCGCAAAAAACTGCAAACTCTGTCCTCTGGACAGTTTCACAGGTGGCTCTCTCTGGGCCACCACTAGCAGAGACTCTACCCAATGGGGGTTAGTGGAACCTGCCGGTAAAACAGCTTCACATGCGGTACAGACAGCATAGAAAGCCTGTGCCTTGGCACCCTTGCTTTTCTGCGGACGACATGCTGTTGTCTCCTCAGAGCAATCCAGGGGTATCTAGCCAAGAAGCGACCGTACAGTGCAAATATAGGTACAAGCATAAAGTACACAAAACACTGTGGCACTAGTGGGGTCAGCACCAAGGTGCTGCTTACCGCCCGCTTAAGCGGGTGTGTGGTCGCCAGAATCCCTTGACCGGGTCTCCCAGAGCCTGTGTCCGTTCTCCAGCTTAGACTGCATGCAGGAATGGCTGCCGGCGTCCTGTGAAGAGGGGCGGGCCGTGGGCGTGCCCCAGACAACGAGCGGGAAACTGGCGTCCCACTGTGCCCAGTGAGGGGGCTGGAGTATGTAAATAAGACTCCAGCCCTCGGTGCTGACCACTGTACAGCGTCCCGCCCCTTGCCTGACTGGCAGGCCCGGGGGCGGGAAGGAAACGAAACTAGGCCGCAAAAGCCGGGGACTCGATTTATAAGCGCTGCCGTCGTAAAAGCACGGTCAGCGCGGAAGTCCCCGGCGCACCACAAGTCTCATCCGCGCCGCAGCTTCTAGCAGCGGCCGGCGCGGCAGTTTCCCACACATTAACTCACTCAGCTAAGCTGCAGTGAGTATAGCCCCAGCGCGCAGCGCTGTTGTCCCCGGCGCACTAACACACCCAGCATGCTGGTGTGTGTGTGCGTGGTCTGTACGGGGACACAGAGTACCTTAACGTTGCAGGGCCTTGTCCCTGACGATACTCAGCTCCATTCCAGCAGGATCTCCGGGTCTGTGGATGGAGCCCGGCCTCAGAGCCTGGAGGCCGGTAAGATCCCACTTCACCCAGAGCCCTCAGGGGGATGGGGAAGGAAAGCAGCATGTGGGCTCCAGCCTCCGTACCCGCAATGGGTACCTCAACCTTAACAAACACCGCCGACAAAAGTGGGGTGAGAAGGGAGCATGCTGGGGGCCCTAGTATGGGCCCTCTTTTCTTCCATCCGACATAGTCAGCAGCTGCTGCTGACTAAACAGTGGAGCTATGCGTGGATGTCTGACCTCCTTCGCACAAAGCATAAAACTGAGGAGCCCGTGATCCCACGGGGGGTGTATATGCAGAAGGGGAGGGGCCTTACACTTTTTAGTGTAATACTTTGTGTGGCCTCCGGAGGCAGTAGCTATACACCCAATCGTCTGGGTCTCCCAATGGAGCGCCGAAGAAAAAAAAAAAAACCCCCAACAACAAACACATCGGATGCCATATGTCCGTTCCGTTAATATGGAAGATGTCCTAGCAAAGTTCATTATCTGCAGTGATAAGTCCTGCACTCCCGACGTCAGCGCTCATCACTGACTTCTATGTCCGCCGCATTCACACAAGTCTCGCGAGCGGCCCGAGACTGACTAGTGGTGATGTCATGGGTTCAAACAATACTTCGCTTGTGAACGCAGTGGATAATGGAAGTCAGTGACAAGCGCTGACGTTAGGATTGCAGCAGACGTCATCACCGCAGATAATGCACCTAGCTAACCTCATGACGTCGGCACTCGTCATCCCCTGCAGTGACCTGGGCTGACCTCATGATGTTAGCTCAGGTCCTTGCACTCTCCTAGCTAATGGGGAACATTATGTTAGTCATTGACTGGGACAGTGAGTATGAATCGTCGTGGGACCTCCTTATTGGATTATGCTGGAGCCAGATTTATTTTTTCTTTCCAATAAATTGGTGAAAAAGAGAATTTTGTTTACTTACCGTAAATTCTTTTTCTTATAGTTCCGTATTGGGAGACCCAGACCATGGGTGTTTAGATCTGGTTCTCCAGGGGGTGTATAAGCTCAGAGGGAGGAGCTAAACACCCATGGTCTGGGTCTCCCAATACGGAACTATAAGAAAAAGAATTTACGGTAAGTAAACAAAATTCTCTTTTTCTTTATCGTTCCTATGGGAGACCCAGACCATGGGACGTCTCAAAGCAGTCCATGGGTGGGAAATAAACAGAAAAACTAAGAAGTAGGCGGAGCCTAACTTCACAAATGGGCGACAGCCGCCTGAAGGATGCGTCTGCCCAAGCTCGCATCTGCCGAAGCATGAGCGTGCACTTGGTAGTGCTTTGAAAAGGTATGCAGGCTAGTCCAAGTGGCAGCCTGACAGACTTGTTGAGCCGTAGCCTGGTGCCTGAAAGCCCAAGAGGCACCGACAGCTCTGGTCGAGTGTGCCTTGATCCCCGGCGGGGGAGGCACCTGAGAACACTGGTAGGCGTCCGAAATGGTCGACCTAATCCAACGGGCTAAGGTCGGCTTAGAAGCAGAGAGGCCCTTGCGCCGACCTGTGGTTAGCACAAAAAGAGAAGTGCACCGCCTAAGAGCAGCGGTGCGAGACACATAGATCCGGAGAGAACGCACCAGATCCAGAATATGCAACGCTTTTTCAAAGCGATGAACAGGAGCCGGACAAAAGGAAGGTAGGGTAATGTCCTGGTTAAGGTGGAAGGGAGAGACCACCTTAGGAAGAAAGTCCGGAGTCGGACGGAGAACCACCTTGTCTTGATGAAAAACCAAAAAAGGTGACTCCGAAGAGAGCGCAGCCAAATCGGAGACTCTCCTGAGGGAAGTTATGGCCACTAGAAAGACCACTTTCTGTGAAAGACAAAACAAAGAAACCTCCCTAAGAGGCTCAAACGGGGGTTTCTGCAAAACCGTGAGAACCAAATTGAGGTCCCAGGGATCCAAGGGCCGCCGGTAAGGCGGAATGATGTGAGACGCGCCCTGCATGAAGGTGCGGACCTGAGCCAGCTGGGCGAGACGCCGCTGGAACAGCACTGATAGAGCTGAGACTTGTCCCTTGAGAGAGTTGAGGGACAGTCCCAGCTGCAGACCGGACTGTAGAAAGGACAGAAGGGTCGGCAACGAGAATGGCCAAGGAGGATGGCCGGAAGAGCGACACCAGAACAGGAACATTTTCCAAGTCCTGTGATAGCTTTTGTCGGAGGAAGACTTACGGGCCCGAGTCATAGTGGAGATGACTTCAGGAGGGATACCAGAAGCCGTCAAGATCCAGGACTCAAGAGCCATGCCGTCAATCTGAGAGCCGCAGAATTCAGGCGGAAAAACGGACCTTGTGAGAGAAGGTCTGGACGGTCCGGAAGATGCCACGGCACCTCTACGGACAGATGGAGCAGGTCTGGGTACCAAGCTCGCCTGGGCCAGTCCGGAGCAATGAGGATGACTCGACGGCCCTCCATTCTGATCTTGCGCAGGACTCTGGGCAAGAGAGCTAGAGGGGGAAACACGTAGGACAGACGAAACTGGGACCAGTCTTGAACCAGAGCGTCCGCGGCGAATGCCTGAGGATCGTGGGAGCGAGCCACGTAAACGGGAACTTTGTTGTTGTGGCGGGATGCCATTAGGTCCACATCCGGAGTGCCCCATTTGCGGCAGATTGACTGAAAAACTGCCGGGTGCAGGGACTACTCGCCACTGTCCACGGTTTGACGGCTGAGATAATCTGCCTCCCAGTTTTCCACGCCTGGGATGTGGACTGCGGATATGGTGGACTTGGAGTCCTCCGCCCATTGAAGGATGCGTTGTACCTCCAACATTGCCAGGCGGCTGCGTGTCCTGCCTTGGTGATTGATGTAGGCAACCGCTGTCGCGTTGTCTGACTGGACTCGGATGTGCCTGCCCGCCAGCAGATGGTGAAAAGCTAGGAGAGCCAGAAGCACGGCTCTGGTTTCCAGCACATCGATCGAAAGGGCTGACTCGGACGGAGTCCAAGTGCCCTGCGCTCGGTGGAGGAGACATACCGCTCCCCAGCCGGATAGACTGGCATCCGTGGTGAGGATTACCCAGGACGGGGCCAGAAAGGAGCGCCCCTGAGACAGAGAAAGGGGCCGAAGCCACCACTGAAGAGAGCTCCTGGTCTGTGGCGACAGAGCCACTAACCTGTGCAAGGAGGAAGGCCGCTTGTCCCAACAGCGGAGAATGTCCAGCTGCATGGGAAGCAGATGGAACTGGGCAAAGGGAACAGCCTCCATTGACGCCACCATCCGACCCAGCACCTGCATCAGGCGCCTGAGGGAATAACGGCGGGGCCTCAGCAGAGAGCGCACCGCCAGTTGGAGGGACTGCTGTTTGACTAAGGGCAACTTCACAAGTGCCGGCAAAGTCTCGAACTGCATCCCTAGGTACGTGAGACTCTGGGTCGGAGTCAGAGTGGATTTGGGAAGATTGACAAGCCACCCGAATTGGGCTAGAGTGGCGAGAGTGAGCGAGACACTCTGCTGACAGTCCACGCTGGATGAAGCCTTGACTAGAAGGTCGTCCAGGTAAGGGATCACTGCCAACCCCTTTAGGTGCAGGACCGCAATCATTGCTGCCATGACCTTGGTGAATACCCGCGGAGCTGTGGCCAACCCGAAGGGGAGAGCCACGAATTGGAAATGTTCCTCTCCGATTGCAAAACGTAGCCAACGCTGGTGTGAAACTGCAATTGGCACATGCAGATAGGCATCTCTGATGTCGATGGATGCTAGGAAATCCCCTTGGGTCATTGAGGCAAATGACTCCATGCGAAAATGCCGCACCTGAACATGCTTGTTGAGAAGCTTGAGATCCAGGATGGGCCGGAAGGAACCGTCCTTTTTGGGGACTAGGAAGAGATTTGAGTAGAAACCTCTGAACCGTTCCCGGGCGGGAACCGGTACAATTACTCCGTTGGCCTGCAAGGATGCCACGGCCTGAGAGAAGGCGGCGGCCTTGGAGCAGGGGGGAGTTGACAGAAAAAAAATCTGTTTGGCGGGCTGGAAGAGAATTCTATCCTGTAGTCGAGGGAGATGATGTCCCTCACCCACTGATCGGAGACGAGTTGAAACCACGCGTAGCCAAAGTGGGAGAGCCTGCCACCGACTAAGGACGTTGCTAGCGCTGACAGTCACGAGGAGGCTGCCTTGGCGGTAGCACCTCCTGCGGTCTTCTGTGGACGCGCTTTTGGGCGCCAGTTGGATTTCTGGTCCTTGGCTGAGTTAGTGGACGAGGCCGAGGGCTTAGAGGACGACCAGTTGGAGGAACGAAAGGAACGAAACCTCGACTGATTCCTGCCCTGGACAGGTTTCCTGGTTTTCGTTTGTGGCATGGAAGTACTCTTCCCGCCAGTAGCTTCCTTAATAATTTCATCCAGCTGTTCACCGAACAGCCGGGACCCAGCAAAAGGGAGTCCAGCAAGGTACTTCTTTGAAGAAGCATCTGCCTGCCTTCCACTCTCGAAGCCACAAGATCCTGCGGATAGCGAGGGAATTAGCCGAAGCCACCGCAGTGCGGTGAGAAGCCTCCAGCATGGCAGACATGGCATAGGATGAAAAAGCTGAAGCTTGGGAAGTTAAGGCAACCATTTCGGGCATAGATTCCCTGGCGAGGGAATGCATCTCCTCTAGAGAAGCAGAGATGGCTTTGAGAGCCCACACTGCTGCAAAAGTCGGAGAGAACGAGGCCCCCGCCGCTTCATATACGGATTTGGCCAGAAGGTCAATCTGGCGGTCAGTGGAATCCTTAAGGGAGGTGCCATCAGCCACCGATACAACGGTCCGGGCTGAGAGTCTAGACACCGGGGGGGTCTACCTTTGGGGAATGAGCCCACTCCTTGACCACCTCAGGTGGAAAGGGAAAGCGGTCGTCAGAACCACGCTTTGGGAAGCGTTTGTCAGGACAGGCCCTGGGCTTGGTCACAGCGGCCTGAAAACTGGAGTGGTTAAAGAACATACTCTTTACTCTCTTAGGCGAGGTAAACTGGTGCTTTTCTGCCTGCGAGGGTTGTTCCTCTGATACTGGCGGATTGAGATCCAGTACAGAATTAATGGACGCAATCAAATAACTAACATCTGAGTCACTTTCGGACAGATCAATGGGGCACATGGAGTTAGCCTCCGAGCCCCCTGTAAAGGCATCCTCCTCGTCCTGCGAGTCAGCTCCTGAATCAGAGCCGCGGGACGAGGAAGGAGAGGGAACCCTGCGTCTCTTCTTAGAAGGACGGGGTCTGGGACCAGATGATGAATCCTCTGAGCTCCGGTCCTGAGAGACCCCTAGCAGCAGAGGCACCCTGTGAAGGGGGCTGATGCATGTTCAGCAAAGTCCTGGACAGAAGTCCCATGGAGTCGGCAAAAGACTGGGAGATAGACCTAGAAAAGGATTCTACCCAAGCCGGGGGTTCAGCCACAGGAGCAAGAGCAGCCTGAGAGACCACTGGGGGTGAGACTCCAGGCTGAGGCACCGCCAGGTTAGAGCAGGCATCACAATGTAGATAGATGCTCGGTTCAGGCAGCAGGAGCTTACATGCAGTGCATACTGAATACAGCTTTGGAGCCTTGCTCCTCGTGTGAGACATTCTGCTGGAGTGGGGGCTCTGCCAGAGAATGAACCCCAGAGAGTACAATCAGAGGTCCACAACCGAAGACCGGTTGTGGCTTACCAGACCGCTGGAGCGGTGTTGTGTGCCCTCCAGATCCCGAAGCCCGGACCCCCAAGCACAGCAACTCAGCAGAGATGCTGCAGACCAGCGCTACTGCAGAGAGAACGCTGAGAAAATGGCCGCCGGAGCGAAGAGAGGGGGCGGGACTTGCTTGAGGAGCGGGATCTGGAGGGCCATAGAGACCTACAGGGGAGGAGACACACTGCAGTGAGGAGTGTCCCTCCCCTGTGCTGAACGGCCGCCGGGCGGAGCCGAGCCTGTCCCTCTGCATGAGTGACATGCGAGGGCAGAGAAACAGAAACTAGGCCTCCGGCGAAGCCGGGGCCTAAATCTGAGCAGCGCGGCCGGCGCGCAGGCACCATCGTCGCGGTTCTCAGGCGACAGCCAGAGAACCCGCCGGAAATATCATAAAACACAGTCAGCACACTCTCCCACAACAATTAAGTACAGGGACCCCCAATATATAAACGTCTCAGGTACTTAGCTTGCTGAGACGCAGGGTTCCAAGTCCCTGGGGATGAGTGCTCCGGTCCAGCAGGATCCTGAAGGGCTGCGGATGGAGACCGGTCTCCTGCCAAGCATCGAGACCGTGCTGGCTCCCACTTCAAGCCAGATCCCAGGAGGGATGGTGAAGGAGCGCAGCATGTAAGGCTCCAGCCTTGGAAATCAACCTTAACAACACCGCCGACACAGTGGGGTGAGAAGGGACATGCCGGGAGTCCAGACTTGGACCTGCTTTTCTTCAAACTCTTTCCAAAAATCAAAAATCAGATGAGAATGCATGTGTGGATGTATGCCTCCTGAACACAAAGCGATAAACTGGCTAGATCTGGTTCTCCAGGGGGTGTATAAGCTCAGAGGGAGGAGCTACACTTTTGAGTGTAGTACTTTGTGTGTTCTCCGGAGGCAGAAGCTAAACACCCATGGTCTGGGTCTCCCATAGGAACGATAAAGAAAGAGGGAATGTTTTGGGGAGTGTTTTTTTTTAAATAAAAATTTGTCTGTCATCTATTTTTTTTTTTATTACTGACTGGGCTAGTGATGTCGGTTATGATAGCTGCCACCGCACCAGGGCATTCAGGATGAGCTGGGTAAACTCCGGGGACTGTCGCATCTAATGGATGCAACAATTCTGGGGCGGTTTCTGGTTGATATTTTTAGGCTGGGGGGCTCAATATAACATGGGTCTCTCCAGCCTGAGAATACCAGCCAGCAGCTGTGAAGCTTTATCTTGGCTGATATCAAAATTGAAGGGGAAGGGGGGGTGGGGGTGGGGAGTACCACAGTTTTCTTGTTTTTATTATGTATTGTACAGTACGATATAGACCCGCCCACCAGCAGCTGTAATTGGTTGCAGTCAGACCTCATTCACTCAGCGTGGGGGCGCGTCTAACTGTAATCAATCACAGACGCCGGTGAGCGAGGAAAGCAGTGAATATGTATGAGCCTGATGAGTCGCTAGCTCGAGAATAACAAAAAGCTGCCGCAGGAGGAGTGTGAGCCACCCCAGTGATCAGTGAGTATATAGCGTTTGCTCCAAACCCTTTGCGCCGTATTCTGTTCCCTACAAACTTTATATGGGGACCAGCATCTGGCCAGGTACCCTGGACTGTATGCAACTCTCCTTCCGATTTTTTGCGGTCTGAAAAACAAACAAAATACACACGGATGACACACGGACCGTATCGGAACAGAACGAGACAAATGCGTTGTCACATGGATGCATCCGTGGAAAAACAGGACCATTTTTTGCTAACTGCAAAAACAGAACGGTCGTGAGAATGTAGCCTAAGTGACATCCTGATTTCTGTCTGTTTCATATGTCCTGTTGTCTTCAAATTACATAGTGAAAACCTGCTGACAGATTTCCTTTAAAGAGTAAGACATTTTTTATAAATCAATAGTACAAATGAAAAACTTTGTAACACAACATCAGAGAAATTTGCTTCTGTCTCAATTGATCTTTTATTCTCAGTTCATGTGTAAATTGTGAAATCAGTATTCAGTGCAGACAGATATTTTTATTACTGAGCTAGGAGATGGCAGCTGCTGCTTATAAGACTCTATGGAGGGAGGAGGTGCTAAAGGCAGACATTCTGCTGCAAGCTATCCTGAAATGACAACCCCTTCTCAAATACTATAGTTTCCCCATGTATAATCTAAAACATAATATAGTCACCTCCCGGATCGGTAACATTCCAGTGATGTTGGCGCTGTGTCCTCTGTCATTTGGGAAAAGGTGCTGCAGGCAATCATCAATTGTCAGACAGGGGCAACATTGCCAAAATGGGGCCAGTCTAGGAGGGGAGTATATGGTTTTATTATTTTACGTGCGGCACTATGGCATTTCGAAAGATGGAGAAAACCCTTTAAACTAAAAGCTCACTTGGCCATTACCATCTTTTTTTTTCCTGCTCCTTTTTCTTGTAATTGTCCAGTTTCTTCATTCCTTTCACATTTTGCTGCTTTAGAGTTTCTTCTGTTTCCCAAGTATTATGGATATGGGACCAACCTTTCCATTTAATTAAATACTGAGTCTCTCCAGCTTCCTTTACTTTGTCGAAATTACCATTGGGATCACCATCAGCCTCAATAGCATAAATCGTTGTGGTGCCTCCGGTAACTGCCAATGGAGAAATAGTTCATTACTAACATTTTGCACAGAGAACTTACTTGTAAAGACATGCAGCAACAGAAAAGCATGGAATCAATACCAGCATAGCCGCCAATTGCAGTATATACACAATACGGTTACACTACAAGACAACAAAGATGTCAGCACAAAGCTGGGTCTTCTCCCAGAGCCGTACAGGTTTGCTGGCCTGAAGATGATACTTGCATGGTTTGTGTGAATTCATTTGCATGACACAATGCAGAGGCTAAATCAGTATTCTGAGTCCTTAGGACAAGAGCCCTGCGAGCCGCCGTATTATCTTCCTGCACCCGCAGCTCTTTCTTTGACTGGCCACTGCACAATGATAACAATTGTGCCAGTTTGGCTAATCAAAAAGAAGGGAATTTTGTTTACTTACCGTAAATTCCTTTTCTTCTAGCTCCAATTGGGAGACCCAGACAATTGGGTGTATAGCTACTGCCTCCGGAGGCCACACAAAGTACTACACTTAAAAGTGTAAGGCCCCTCCCCTTCTGGCTATACACCCCCCCGTGGGATCACGGGCTCCTCAGTTTTAGTGCAAAAGCAAGAAGGAGGAAAGCCAATAACTGTTTTAAATACAAATTCAACCCGAGAAACAACCTCGGAGAACTGAACTGTTCAACATGAACAACATGTGCACCCGAAAAAAACAAACTTCCTAAGAAAACAGGGCGGGTGCTGGGTCTCCCAATTGGAGCTAGAAGAAAAGGAATTTACGGTAAGTAAACAAAATTCCCTTCTTTGTCGCTCCTAATTGGGAGACCCAGACAATTGGGACGTCCAAAAGCAGTCCCTGGGTGGGTAAAAGAATACCTCGTGATAGGGCCGTCAAACAGCCCTTTCCTACAGGTGAGCCACCGCCGCCCGAAGGACTTGTCTACCTAGGCCGGCATCCGCCGAAGCGTAGGTATGCACCTGATAATGCTTGGTAAAAGTGTGCAGACTCGACCAGGTAGCCGCCTGGCACACCTGCTGAGCCGTAGCCTGGTGCCGTAATGCCCAGGACGCACCCACGGCTCTGGTAGAATGGGCCTTCAGTCCTGATGGAATCGGAAGCCCAGCAGAACGGTAGGTGTGAAGAATTGGTTCCTTGATCCAACACGCAAGGGTGGATTTGGAAGCTTGCGACCCTTTACGCTGACCAGCGACAAGGACAAAGAGTGCATCCGAGCGGCGCAGAGGCGCCGTGCGGGAAATGTAGATCCTGAGTGCTCTCACCAGATCCAATAAATGCAAACCTTTTTCAAATTGGTGAACTGGATGCGGACACAAAGACGGTAAAGTGATATCTTGATTGAGATGAAAGGAAGATACCACCTTGGGAAGAAATTCTGGAATTGGACGCAGAACTACCTTGTCCTGGTGAAACACCAGGAATGGAGATCTGCATGATAACGCCGCCAGCTCGGACACTCTCCGAAGAGACGTGACCGCCACTAGAAAGGCCACTTTCTGTGAAAGACGAGAAAGGGAAACCTCCTTCATAGGCTCGAAAGGCGGCTTTTGGAGAGCAATTAGAACCTTGTTCAGGTCCCAGGGCTCCAACGGCCGCTTGTAAGGGGGGACGATATGACAAACCCCTTGCAGGAACGTGCGTACCTGAGGAAGTCGCGCCAGGCGTTTCTGAAAAAATACGGATAGCGCGGAGACTTGACCCTTAAGGGAGCCAAGCGACAAACCTTTTTCCAACCCAGACTGCAGGAAGGAAAGAAAAGTAGGCAATGCAAAAGGTCAGGGAGAAACTCCCTGAGCAGAGCACCAAGATAGGAATATCCTCCACGTCCTGTGGTAGATCTTGGCGGAGGATGGCTTCCTAGCCTGTCTCATGGTGGCAACCACTTCATGAGATAAACCTGAGGCCGCTAGGATCCAGGACTCAATGGCCACACAGTCAGGTTCAGGGCCGCAGAATTCAGATGGAAAAACGGCCCTTGAGACAGCAAGTCTGGACGGTCTGGTAGTGCCCACGGATGGCCTACCGTGAGGTGCCACAGATCCGGGTACCACGACCTCCTTGGCCAGTCTGGAGCGACGAGAATGGCGCGGCGGCAGTCGGACCTGATTTTGCGGAGCACTCTGGGCAACAATGCCAGAAGTGGGAACACATACGGTAGCCGGAACTGCGACCAATCTTGAACTAAGGCGTCTGCCGCCAGAGCTCGGTGATCGTGAGACCGTGCCATGAAAACCGGGACCTTGTTGTTGTGCCGTGACGCCATCAGGACGACGTCCGGCATCCCCCAGCGGCGACAGATCTCCTGAAACACGTCCGGGTGAAGAGACCATTCCCCTGCGTCCATGCCCTGGCGACTGAGAAAGTCTGCTTCCCAGTTTTCTACGCCTGGGATGTGAACTGCGGATATGGTGGATGCCGTGTCTTCCACCCACGTCAGAATCCGCCGGACTTCCTGGAAGGCTTGCCGACTGCGTGTTCCCCCTTGGTGGTTGATGTATGCCACCGCTGTGGAGTTGTCCGACTGAATTCGGATCTGCTTGCCTTCCAGCCACTGTTGGAAGGCTTGTAGGGCAAGATAGACTGCTCTGATCTCCAGAACATTGATCTGAAGGGTGGACTCTTTCCGAGTCCACGTACCTTGAGCCCTGTGGTGGAGAAACACTGCTCCCCACCCTGATAGACTCGCATCTGTCGTGACCACCGCCCAGGATGGGGGTAGGAACGACTTTCCTTTTGACAATGAGGTGGGAAGAAGCCACCACCGGAGAGATTCCTTGGCTGCCTGAGAGAGGGAGACCTCCCTGTCGAGGGACGTCGACTTCCCGTCCCATTGGCGGAGAATGTCCCATTGTAGTGGACGCAGATGAAACTGCGCAAAAGGAACTGCTTCCATTGCTGCTACCATCTTCCCTAGGAAGTGCATGAGGCGCCTCAAGGGGTGCGACTGGCCCTGAAGGAGAGATTGCACCCCTATCTGTAGCGAGCACTGTTTGTCCAGTGGAAGTTTCACTATCGCTGAGAGAGTATGAAACTCCATGCCAAGATATGTTAGTGATTGGGTCGGGGTTAGATTTGACTTTGAAAAGTTGATAATCCACCCGAAACTCTGGAGAGTCTTCAGTGCCACGTTCAGGCTGTGTTGGCATGCCTCTTGAGAGGGTGCCTTGATAAGTAGATCGTCCAAATACGGGATCACGGAGTGACCTTGCGAGTGCAGGACTGCTACTACTGCTGCCATGACCTTGGTGAAGACCCGAGGGGCTGTCGCCAGCCCGAAAGGTAGAGCTACGAACTGCAGGTGTTCGCTTCCTATAACGAAGCGTAGAAAACGCTGATGCTCTGGCGCAATTGGCACGTGGAGATAAGCATCCTTGATGTCTATTGATGCTAGGAAATCTCCTTGAGACATTGAGGCGATAACGGAGCGGAGAGATTCCATCCGGAACCTCCTGGTTTTTACGTGTTTGTTGAGCAGCTTTAGATCCAGGACGGGACGGAACGACCCGTCTTTCTTTG